>NW_028317909.1:600000-900000 GCF_062004578.1 Staurois parvus
AGTCCCTGGCGGTATTCCCGAGTGTAGCTCGGGGTAGAGTTTTAGCACCACAAGCAGTAACCCCGAGCTACACTCGGGAATACCCTGCAGCGTTGCTCTGGGATCCCTTCTACACTTACCTTGTCCTGCGCTCCGGCGATGTCCCTCCTGCAGTGTCCCCTGCAATGTCCTCCGGCGGATGCCGGCAACTGTCTGGGTTCCGTTCCCTGGGACGTTGGGACATACGGGGACGGAACTGGCGGGAAATTTGAAAGTTGCAAGAGTGACATTCACTAAATTCACTAAAATAACATAGTAAAACATTACTGTATCAAACCATTTCACATACATTTTGTACCTAGTGCTTTGTCCTGTGCCCTGCCTGCATTTTTACTGTTCTTTCTGCCTGGAAACTGAGAAATGCCCATGGCGTCCAAAAAGCGTCCCTTTAGGTCAAAAGCGGTTTTAGAGCAGCTAGAAAACAGCGATAGTAAATTAGAACTACTTGCAGAATTGAGTGATAATGATTCGTGGGGAAATTCGGCATCAGACACTGAAAACGATTTTGCGACTTTGCTCAGTGATGTGCGAACTTGGCGCTATATTTCATATTTCAGTGTTTTTGGTTTGATTATATTATTGAATTAAATTTATTATTATTGTATTATTATTTTTTTATGATTATTTATTAAATTATAATTTATGATTTTGTGTTTCAAATTTTACCATACCCGGGATGTTTACTAGACTCTTACTAGACTCTTGTTCGGACAGATTTCAGTGAGTTTTTCCTAAAAATTACAGGCCTACAATAAAAAAGATACATATTTCCATGCAAAAAAATGTACCGCTTTGAGCACAGAAATATGGACATAATCAGACCGCTAGGGAGGCTACTAATGATATCAAGAGGAAGATAGCAAACTGCACCTCTGATAATATCATCATACTGGAGCACACAGGTGAGAAGATAGTTACCTGACTTTACAAGCTTTGTTGTCTAAATGAAATTGTAATTCTGTGTTCTTAACAATGACTTATAATAAATAATGAAATTCTAGAAAGGAATATGATTATTTCAGTAACTATTACCTACTAAATCAAGATAAAAGTGGCCTGAGAGATAGCTTCTGTTTCTCAGACCTACCTCATTATGTGAATAGGTTCATAATACTTAATGCTATTTCATTTCATCATTGTGACTACAGAACAACGCTCATAGTCAGAGGCCAGGCCATGTGAACCGTCTTGTCTGCTTAGCTTACACAACTCTCTTTTTAGCAGCACTGACTAGTCACCTTTTCTCCTACAGCAATTACTGATTTCCTGCAGCCATTGCTAAAACTACCCTCATTACTTGGCCAGGAAATGAATACTCAAACTGCTGCTTCATGAGGGTCCATTAGCCACAGTCAAGAGGGTGATGACTGAAGCAGTACAGAGCAAAACTTTCTTTATTTTACTTATTTAGTTATGCAAAAGAACAGCATGCTTGTAGTAGACAGCCACCATTTTCAACTGACATGAACAGTACATTGTCACCTACACACAATGGAAGAACCCATTCTGGCTGTTTACCAGCACAAAGTATAATGGGGATAGTACAAGCACAGTAACCCAGAGTGGCCCATCAGATTTCACTATTGTCAAAAACCGATTGCTGTGAGATACATTATACCTGATATATACTATTTACTGAATGTCCTGAATTAACCACTTCAAGTCTGGACACTTTCACTCCCTTCCTGTCTAGGCCAATTTTCAGCTTTCAGCGCTATTACACTTTGAATGACAATTGCGCGGTCATGCAATACTGTACCCATATGAATTTTTTAGCATTTTTTGGAGACAGATAAAACTTTATTTTGGTGATATTTATTCACCACTGGGATTTTTATTTTTTTTGCTATATAAATATAAAAAGTTCAAAAATTTTGAAAATAAGTGTTTTTCTTATACAATTTTGCAAATAAATAATCTTTCTTCATAAATCTTGGCCAAAATTTATTCAGTTATCTTTTTAGTAAAAAAAATAACCCAAATTAGTTTATAACCAAGAATTATAGTTTTTCAAAAAAAATTTTACATTTTTATTTTATTTTTTTAATCCATTTATTTTTTTTGTTTGTTTTTTTTTTAAACATACTGTCACCCTAGCAGTACAGTGTCACCATAGTGACACTGTACTACTTGAGGGGGGTGATGAAGATTTTTTTTTTTTTTTTACACTGATTGCTTTTATACCCATAAAGGCTGTAAAAGCAATCATTTCTCCTTCTCTCTGACTGCATTCTTGTAGCCATTGAGAAGTACTGTGTAAGCTGTGAATGGTCACAGCTTGTCACATGGTACAAGGCTGTTGTGAATAGCCTTGTACCATGTGATCTTTGTGATCATTCACTGATTTCACATGTAGTAAGCAATGATGTCAGAAGTGACATCTTGCTTACTACTATTCTTGTGATCGTCCCATTGTTGCCCATCTAGTGCACCTGTTGTTAATTTCATTAACTCCAAAGCAGCTGAAACTGATTAACAACCCCCACTGCTACTTAACTGACCAGACCAATATCCCAGGAGTTTAACTGACTTGATACTATATTCTGATTAAAAAGTGTCCCTTTATTTTGAGCAGTGTATAAAAGCAGTGGCCTGTAATGGGGGATAGGGCAATTAACGTATATTGTTGAAGCCACTGGAAGAAGGGACAAGTGAGAAGAAGAAAGTGGGGTAGTCAATTCAGGACCCAAGTGACCCTCATGAGATAGAAACTGGGAGAGAAAGAGAAGAATAGCAAAAGAAAGGAAGAAGGGGATAAAGGTCAGTTCTCATCATCACATTGTGGTGGTTAGAGCTAAAAGAGAAGTACAGCATGCAGGACTTTTTTTTGTCAAGGCAATGATATGTAAACGACAGCATCACATCATACTGTGAACAACGAAACTTAATGAAACGTCACTTTGTGACATTTCAATAAAGGTCCCATAAAAAAAGTAAACAGTGTGATGCTCTAGGTTGGCACATTGGCTCCAGGTCCTCCTACCACACACCTATGACTGCATTCTAGTGCAACTGTAGTGTGAGTGAACTCTAAAACCTATAAAAAAAATTGGCTGAACACTAAAGCACATGAAGATGTTCAAAGTAGCATTTCCTCAGTCCTCCTCCCTAGTCCCCTTAATATATAGATATTGATTCCATACTTACAGGTGGCTGCAGCCTCCCACGATGTCTGCTGTCCAGCCGCTAAAAATCTAGTACGTGGCTGCCCACCCCTGCACACTAAAGATTTTTACCAGCCAGGTTATAGACAACTTAGGAGACGACAACTGTCAGAGAAGGTGCTGGAAGAGGGAGCCAGATCAATGTGTTTAGAAGCCTGGGGAAAGTTTTGTAAATATGTAGTTTAAGAGAAACACAGCAATAATAACACAAAATACTGTATGTGATCATTAAAAATACACTATTTTACACTAAATACACTAATATGCTATTTTATTGACATAGTGCTCTAGGCAGAGGCTCATAATTTTATTTTGCTAAATATCACATTGCTAACAGCCTCAGAATGGATTCCTCTAAGTGCAAACCACTTCCATTTCATGGGGCATTCCACTTTTTGACCAAGGTTGTGCACATTAACCCCTTCACGCCTAAGGGAAAAACAAATCTAAATGCCTAAGCACAATTCTGCAACGTTGACATGTGATAGTAAAACGGTACATATCATCACAACTACTTTGTACATCCAGGTGGATTATACCTTGATTTTTTCAGGACAAATTAGGCTTTCATTTGGTGGTAAATGGTAATGGATAGCTCCTGATTTTTTTTTTTATCAAAGGAAAACTGGCCCAAAACAGTAAGAAAAAATAATTTTTTTTAATTTAGCTGTGTGTTTCTTGTTACGACCATAACCTACCACCAAAGAACAACCGAAAATAAATTCTCCAGCTCTTGACGATCGCAGCTATAACATATATGTGTATGTTATTTGTTGTTTGTACCCATAGTACAGCCCAGAAACAACAGTGCGCATTTTGTTTTTGTCTTTTTTTTTTTACCTAAAACACTGATATTAACACTAACTGACACTGATAGCAATTTTTTTTTAAATCCTGACCTTTGACCCTGACCTTTGACCCAAACACTAACCCTGGCACTGAACTAGATTAAACCTTGATCTAGGTATTTTTCTTTATTTTTATCTTTTATTGATTAATATTTATTTATCTTTTTTTTTTTTTTTCACAAACATTTTTTTTTTCTCTTTATGCCAGGAGTAAGAGAGATACAATGTCTCCTAGATTGTAAGCTCCAAGAAGCAGGGTCCTCAAATCCCTCTTGTATTGAACTGTATTGTTGCTGTATTGTCTCCCGTTATATTGTAAAGCGCTGAGCAAACTGTTGGCGCTATATAAATCCTGTATAATAATAATAATAATGTATCTCTCTTCTCCAGTCATAGAGAAAGAAAAAAACAAGGGGGCCGGGCTGCACAGTGACTGATCACTGTGATAGCCAATCAGAGGCTATTACAGCAATCATGTGACCTCAGAATCAGGAGTCCCGGTTCCCGATCGTTAGAACGGGACCCGGGGCTCTCAGTGACACCGAGGGGCACGCTCCCAGCACAAAGACAGGTACGCAAATATGCGGCCCCACAGAAAAAAGCCCAGTTCTGTGAGGCCGCATATTTGTGTGACGTCGGCATCAAGGGGTTAAACGGTTAGAATGTACAGTTGTGTCCAAAATTATTCAACCCCCAATGCTGTAAAGGGGTTTAGGGACTATAGTGTACATTTGGAATTGTATTCAGAATCAAATCCTACAAGGACGTTGTAACTACCCAAATGCAACTAAAATGACATCAATTGTTTATGTAATACAGTAGTAAATGGTTCTTATGTGGTTTCTTCATTGCCACAATTATTCAACCCCTTAAAGACTACCACTCTGAAGAACAGAGGTTCATACAGGTGCTTTCCATCAGGTATTGAAAACACCTGTGGATGTCACCGAGCAGCAATCAAGCATAATAAGCACCAATTAGGCAGCTTTAAAATGACTGTGATACTCAGCTCCTTCTAGACATTTACTGGTGTGGTTACAAACATGGTGAAGGCAAGAGAATGGTCCAGGAAGACAAGAGAAGAGGTGATTTCTCTTCACAGGAAGGGCAATGGCTATAAGAAGATTGCAAAGATGTTAAACATACCAAGAGACACCTTAGGAAGCATCATTCGCAAATTCAAGGCAAAGGGCACTGTTGAAACGCTACCTGGTCGTGGCAGAAAGAAGATGCTGACTTCGACTGCTGTGCGCTACCTGAAGCGTAGAGTGGAGAGAAGTCCCCGTGTGACTGCTGAGGAACTGAGAAAAGATTTGTCAGATGTGGGTACAGAAGTTTCAGCCCAGACAATAAGACGCACACTGCGTAATGAAGGCCTCCGTGCCAGAACTCCCAGGCGTACCCCCTTGCTGTCTCCAAAGAATAAGAAGAGTCGACTGCAGTATGCCAAAAGCCATGTGGACAAACCACAAAAGTTGTGGGATAGTGTTCTGTGGACTGATGAAACAAAATTAGAACTGTTTGGGCCCATGGATCAACGCTATGTTTGGAGGAGGAAGAACAAGGCCTATGATGAAAAGAACACCTTGCCTACTGTGAAGCATGGTGGAGGGTCAATCATGCTTTGGGGCTGTTTTGCTTCTGCAGGTACAGGGAAGCTTCAGCGTGTGCAAGGTACCATGAATTCTCTTCAGTACCAGGAGATATTGGATGGAAACGTGATGCAGTCCGTCACACACCTGAGGCTTGGGAGACGTTGGACCTTTCAACAGGACAATGATCCCAAGCATACCTCCAAGTCCACTAGAGCATGGTTGCAGAGGAAAGGCTGGAACATTTTGGAGTGGCCATCGCAGTCACCAGACTTAAATCCGATTGAGAACCTCTGGTGGGACTTAAAGAAAGCAGTTGCAGTGCGCAAGCCTAAGAATGTGACTGAACTGGAGGCCTTTGCCCATGAAGAATGGGCGAAGATACCCGTAGATCGCTGCAAGACACTTGTGTCAAGCTATGCTTCACGTTTAAAAGCTGTTATAACTGTAAAAGGATGCTGTACTAAGTACTAAGATTGAATGTCACTTGGGGGTTGAATAAAACTGATAATGCTGTGAGCACAGAAAAGACATTTGTGGTTATTTCATTATAACTGTTATGTTATATTTGTCTGACCTACAAGTGCCTCTTTAATGTAAATGTAAGCAAGATGACTGAATGATCAAAAGCAATGTCAAACTGGCCAAAACACTCAATTTCAGTGGGGGTTGAATAATTTTGGACACAACTGTACTTAAAGTCTACAACCATGAATGGAGGTCCATTATTTGCCTACACAAACAAACTCAGTGTGGCAACTATTCTGATATCACATATTTGCCTGCAGTGACATTATTGGAAAACCAAGGCCACCAGGTTGGGAGATCATGGAGATGGATCACTCCATCATGGAGTCCTTACAACATCATGGCTGGCAGGACCAAAAGTATGTTTGTGCTTGAAGGCATGAATATGTAATGACAGTCTTTACCTTCTAAAGCTGTAATAAAAGCAGCTGTTATATGTCATGTTTTACAAATGTAAACTTGTTAAAAGCTGTTACTTTGAAGTTATAATTCATGCCGAAAAGACGCCTTGGAGCCCGAAGAAAGAACTCTCCTTTCACTAAACAGTACAACATTTCTGTAACAGTTCATTTCTGCATGCGTAATTTACATACCTCATGTTAACAATCATGCTGAGAACATTGAACTAGGTACAGGTTTTAAATAAAAAATTGCACACCTTTTAAACAACAGGTGGTTTATTCTTTCATCACTCCTTTGTAGCTAAACACAAGGTAGCCGGATCACTGCAAAACTCTTACACAGCACTAATCATGCGCTTGTCCAGAACACATCAAATTTAGCAGTAGTGCATACAAACACTAGTGTGTCAAGGCAGTACATAGATTTGTTATCATGGCTCATTAGGTTGAAGTATACCATACAGTTCTCTTCCTGTTGCCCCTCACATAAAGTATGTAAGAGGCCAAACCACTCTAATCTAGTGTACAGTATCAGGGGCGGACTGACAACTCATGGGGTCCCGGGCAATAGGGGATCATGGGGCCCCTGTGTCCTCGTCCACACCCAAAAAAGCCTATGAAAAAGCCAATGAAAGGTACCGGGGGCATCTCATGGGGCCCCCTACTGACCCCGGGCCCTCGGGCAGTGCCCGAGTGCTCGAATGGTCAGTCCACCCCTGTACAGTATATAACTACAACCATGGCAGCCTCAGTGGAAGAGTCAAACCCTATCGACCCCAGTAAAAAGTGGTAAAGTCAGGCCATGTTGGCTTCAGTAGAAGGGAAGCAAATTAAGCTCAACATACACATCACAATTACATTACAAAACTCTGGTTTGGCCACATGTTGAGTTTGCCATCTAATTCTAGTCACATATCCTGAGGAAGGATGTCCTTGAATTGGCGGAGTACAGAGAAGGGCAACAACAATAACAAAGAGGCTAGAGGACCCCATTTATGAGGAACGACTACAAACATTAAACTTATTCTCACTGCAGAACAGATGCTTAAGAGGGGATATGATTGCAATATACAAATCTTTAAATGGTGACTCTGGCATTTGGAAAAATCAATAAACTAAAGAAGACATGCAGCCGCAAAATGAAGTTGGACGAAAAGCTGTTCAATCTTACACTGTGTAAGGCGTTCTTTACTGTTAGGGTGGTAAGGATATGTCATTTCCTTCCACAGTTGGTGGTGCCACTGGGGATAAATTAAAAAATTCAAATTCTAAACATTTTAGATGTACTTGTTAGCAAAGAAAATGTATAGAAATATTGAAAATGGTAGTGACATACACACACACTCTACTTCAACTAGATAGACTGGTGTCTTTATTCCACCTTACCAACTATGTAACTTTGTAACAATCCTACTGTCTAAACCCCTTTGGATTTACTAACAACTGTGTAGTGCAAGGGCCTGACTGACTATAGTTCGATTAAAAAGTTCTCAAATTACATAATTTTGGTAAATCCAAAGTTAACTATGCAAAGCTTGTAGGGTCATACTCAGGGGCGGACTGACAACTCATGGGGCCCCCAGGCAATAGGGGATCATGGGGCCCCTGTGTCCTTGCCCAAACTCAAAAAAGCCTATGAAAAAGGTACCAAGGGCATCTCATGGGGCCCCCTACTGACCCCGGGCCCTCAGGAGGTGCCTGAGTTTCCAAATGGTCAGTCTGCCCCTGGTCATACTGTATATAGCGCCAACAGTTTGCTCAGCGCTTTACAACATAAAGGGAGACAATACAGCAATGATACAGTTCAATACAAGAGGGTTAGAAGGGCCCTGCTCCTCGGAGCTTACAATCTAAGAGTGCCAGAACATTTTGACAGGTAAAGCTTCAGCACTTCCTGACAGTACTGATATGTGCCCTCCCCTTCCTTCCTCCTCCACATTGTTATTGGCCAGTGAGGCAGCCTATCATGGTGATAGGTCAAAGGATTCCAGATGTGTTGGAATGATATCTGTCAGAATGGCCTGGCATATGGCCGCAAAAGCAGGACATTGCCAGCAGCTGCAGATAAACAGTATGCAGGCAATTCTAGGTGTTTGCATCTAATACTCATTTTTCTAAAAAGAGATGAGCAATGGAACCACATTTTATCTATCAGTGCATGATTATTTTAATTCAACTGTATTTTTTAATTACTGTATATAAAATGCATGTTACCAATTTTTACCATGCAATTTTTTTGTCTCTCTTGTAAAGACCAGGGAATAACTTGTAACAGAGATCCAGCACGGCTTCAAATTGACATGTTTTGTACATGAATACAGCCCATTCTACAAAAGTCTTTCTGGCTTCTGCAGGCTAAGTGGTCCAGTCTGTTGGTGTATTTTCCAGTCTACAGATTTTATGTGTACTAATAAGTAGAAAGACTTGGTGGCTAATATGAACCATATCAAAGCATTTAGGTAACAAAGAGGCAGTGTATAAGGTATAAACAATAGCAACAGGACATTAAAAGTACAGGACATTAACTGGGACAAGAAGCTAAGCAGGAAAATTAAAACATGGTGCCACTATCTATTCATATATAATAAATTAAATGTGGTGCGCTAACTCCTCAAGAACCATAAAACATCAAATAATAAAGGTCAAATAATAAACATCAGTTCACAAGATATAAAACTAAAAAGTAGTAAAAAATAAAGTCCTAATAAAGTGCTAGCATCCACTTTCAACAGAGTGCTTTTCTTGTGAACACACTCCCTGCTAACCTTCTAGTTCGACCTACATAATATCATAGGTCAAATGCACTTACTAAATTGTGGTCCTTCATGCTGTGATTGATCCCCAATGTATCTTCACTCAAGCATGACTCCAATTGCGCATAAAAAAAAATAAAAACATGTAGTGTAACACCGTAATGGAAATTAAACAATAAATAACAAGTGTGTGCACTCACAATGCAATAAATCACAACATGCTCCACAGCAAATATTTCAGTGTTTATTCGGCAATCCTTCATATAGCCACATTGCTCGTAGTGTATGGTTATCAAACGTGCTTCCCTTCACCAAGTCAGTGTGCTATGCACTCACCTTCCCATTTGGTCTATTATTATAATAGGTCAAAAAGCACTTTATAAGTTGATCAATCTCTGCTCATCCTCTCCAATCCCTTAGTGGCTATTTCCTTTGTACTGTCTCTTTAAGAGAACGGAACAGAGTTTTCACTGGGATGATATATGCTCAGGGAAAAAGAGAACAAGAGAACAAAAATAGTGCATCCCCGTAAAATAATAGCATTCTGCTTTATTATATCTCAAATACACTCACAAGAATATCAAAAATAAAGGGCAGAAAGTTTCCAATGACAAAAATGGTTCCTCTCACCGCACTTTCGGTGCACGCAATACCGGAAGTGACATCAATAGACTCCGCCTTACGCATTGTGGTCACGTGACTTCCTCAGGGTCAATTCTGATTTTCTGATTTTATCTATTCATAGTTTGCAGGGTCTGTGTATAGTACTACTAATGCCCCATTCACATCTGTGCTATTTAGGTGCTGTGCAATAACTAAATCCTGCTTGCTGCATGTTTGAAAGTGAATGTAATATAGAATTCAATGCTAACACACCTAAAAAGCATATAAAACAGACCTAAAATGCACTAAACAGATGTGAACCAGCCTAAAAAGAGATATCAAGCAATGCGCAAACTGTTGGCGCTATATAAATCCATTATAATAATAATAATATTAATAATGTCAAGTGAAAACGAATCTATGCAAATGTCAGACTATTTACAAAGTAACAACAAATGCTGCACTGCACGGTGAGATTTCATCTGATCTATGCAATGCTGGGGTTTTAAAGAGGAGTTCCAGCTGAAAAAAAAAAAGGTCAGCAGCTACAAAAACTGTAGCTGCTGACTTTTAAAATACAGCCACTTTACCTGTCCCTCGGTCCAGCGGTGTCCTCACCACAGCTGGTTTCACCGGCCGTCTTCTCTCCCTGGCACCGGCATCTTTAGTGTGGGCACCCGGCTGTGACAGCTTGCTTCTTCACAGCTGGGTGCCCACTGCGCATGCGTAAGAAGCGCTGCGCTTTGTGAATGGCCCCGTAGTCTTCTGGGACCTGTCACGTGTCACAGAAGACTACCGGGAGGGAGGGGGGGGAGGACAACTTCTGCTTCCGATCGCCTAGGCAATCGCAGCGGGAGTGGGAGCGGGTACCTGTCAAATTCGAGTACCCGCTCCCCAGAGGTGCCAATCCTTAATGGGGAGCGGGGAACAAAGCATTAAAGCGGAACTTCCCCTTTTGGGTGGAACTCCGCTTTAAGCTCTGTGCACACAGAATAAAAAGCTACATCCATCACTAAAATGAATTTGTTCTAAGTAAAGCAAAATTAAAAATTAATTCTTGCTGTCATTGCAATGTCTCTTCTGCAATAAGATACACTTACTAGCCAGTGTGAAGCGTCCCCAGCATGTAACATGTACAGCTCAGCTTGCAATGGCTGGCCCTGTCCCTGTGTGCCAAAGTGACGTCATCTCAACTTCATCTCATATCGGCCAATGAAGATGGCCAAAAAAATAACACATAAACTAAGATAACAACGCTGGTGAGGGAAGGGGACTGTTGGAGGAAAGGTGATTATATAGTAGACACCCTTAGTTCCACTTTAAGCTGGCTATAGATGATTGAAAAAAAAATGAATTCCTCCATCCATGCAAGCAAGGTGGTTGGAGAAATCCCCTCTTTTGAGACATTATATTCTGACAGAGAGAGCTCCTCAACTGTCAGAATGCACTGATCAGTGAGTGCAGCCCATTGGCTGCAGTTACTGATCAAGAAACATTTTCCAACAAGCCCGTTCAACAGAAGTCAATAGTTAGAACAACTTCTGATGAGCAGGAGCTACCACACATAGATTATGGTCAGTTTTAACATACAGTTGTGTTCAAAATAATAGCAGTCAGACATCACTAACCTGATCAATCACTGTTTTTGGTAGAAATGATATTTCTACATGGCAAATAATTTACTAGCAGGTGTAGTAGAGTAATAGAAATCCAACAGACCCAACAGTCATGACATGCATGCTGCTGATTCTGTGTAATTGAATCACTAATTGAAAGGGGCATGTTCAAAATAATAGCAGTGTGGAGTTCTATTAGTGTGGAGTTCTATTTCATTTATTCTTTGAAAAACAAGTGGCAATTATTGCCCTTATTTAAGGAAGGAAGGCAGCAAATGTTGTACATGCTGGTTACAGTGCATTTCTCTCTGACATTCTGAGGAAAATGGGTCGTTCCAGACATTGTTCAGAAGAACAGCGTACCTTGATTAAAAAGTTGATAGGAGAGGGGAAAACATATAAAGAAGTGTAGAAAATGATAGGCTGCTCAGCTAAAATGATCGCAAATGCTTTAAAATGGCAACCAAAACCTGAAAGACGTGGAAGAAAGCTAAAAACTACCATTCGAATGGATAGAAGAATAGCCAAAATGGCAAGGACTCAGCCAACAATCAGCTCCAGGAAGATCAAAGAAGGTCTAAAGTTACCTGTGAGTACTGTTACAATTAGAAGACGCCTATGTGAAGCCAAGCTATCTGCAAGAAGCCCCCGCAAAGTCTCACTGTTGAAAAAAAGACGTGTGCTGAAGAGGTTACAATTTGCCAAAGAGCACATTGACTGGCCTACAGAGAAATGGCGCAAAATTTTGTGGACTGATGAAAGTAAGATTGTTCTTTTTGGGTCTAGTGGCCGGAGACAGTTTGTCAGACGACCCCCAAACACTGAATTCAAGCCACAGTACACTGTGAAGACAGTGAAGCATGGTTGCGCAAGATCATGATATGGGGATGTTTCTCATACTACAGTGTTGGGCCTATTTATCGCATACCAGGGATCATGGATCAGTTTGAATACATCCAAATACTTGAAGAGGTCATGCTGCCTTATGCTGAAGAGGAAATGCCCTTGAAATGGGTGTTCCAACAAGACAACGACCCCAAACACACCAGTAAACGTGCAACATCTTGGTTCCAGACCAACAAGATTGACGTTATGGAGTGGCCAGCCCAATCCCCGGATCTTAATCCAATAGAAAACTTGTGGGGTGACATCAAAAATGCAGTTTCTGAGGCAAAACCAAGAAATAGCGAAGAACTGTGGAATGTAGTCCAATCATCCTGGGCTGGAATACCTGTTCACAGGTGCCAGAAGTTGGTTGACTCCATGCAACAGAGATGTACAGCAGTTCTCAGAAACAGTGCTTATACAACTAAATATTAAGTAAGTGATTCAAAGGAAAGCAAAATCTTCAAACATTTTTCAGCTTATATAGTGAATGTTTGAGTTTGTAAAGAAGAATACAAACACTGCTATTTTTTTAACAGTCTAATATTCACTTTTCTTCAATTTTTTTAGAGAAGCAACACAAATTGGATATATTTTTATTCATGTTTTGATTTGGAATAGAATGTGTAGTGTTCCCAATGCATTTGTGTGTATGGAAATAAAAACTATTAGAAGGATTTTGAGCTTTATTCACTTTCTCAACATACTGCAATTATTTTGAACACAACTGTACATGATCTCCATTTGTTTAAATAATTACATGTATTTATAAAGCACAAACAATTTACACTTTACGTTGTACATATCATACATTTATATTGGTCCATGCCCTAAAGAGGTTACAATCTATAAACCTGACAGATGTTCTATCTCACATACTATGGCAAATTCAGAGAGGATCCAACCAATTAGCCTATCAGAATGTCTTTGGAGTGTGGGAGGAAACCCACGCAAGCACAGGGAGAATATGCAAATCACATGGACCTTAATGATGCAAGGCAGCAGTGTAGACCACAAAGCCACCATGTTGCCCTCTGCCTCCTTACTGATACTTCATGCCTACATGCATGCACTCCAGTGATGGCTGCTTGGCATTTCTTAGGGCGGGTGGACCATTATGGTATAATTTAATTCAACATAGCCACTTGTAATCTCCACCAGGGCATGGTGCAAGTGACACAGTGACAACATGGAAGCACAGTAAGGAGACAGTAACAAGGAGTGATAAGAAGGTTTATTGCAGAATCACCTAGTATTATTTTGATGAAAGCTACTGATTTCAAAAGATTAAAATCACTTTTGAAATTATGTATGTGTTAACCAAGAGTTATTATATACCACTCCAAGTCAAATACAGTGCTATAAGCCTCCAAGCTACATACAACTATAACTTTGATCAAAACTAATAAGCTGCTGTATTAGTGAAGCCCCTTCAATGTATGTGATGACCAAGAGTTACTATATACAACTCCAAGTCAAATACAGAGCTAAGAACCCCCATCTACACGTTTGAAATCACTTTGGCATGTTACATCTTATATAAGATTTTAGTGATTAGGTTTTCATATACATTATGCATTTACCTGCAAGTAGCCCAGTTTTGGAAGATGCTTAATGGTGTTCTTTACCGTCACAATTAACAATCATATGTAAGCATTTACTTAATTTACTTTGCAGCATTTAATCTGTTTCTGAGTTCTAATTCATTACGTATAATGATTTCAGCTCCTTTACCTGCTAGACTGTGAACAAATTCTCAGAACATGACTTTGCGACTTGCCCAATCAATGTCCCTGTCTAACTCTGTGTAGATGTCACCCAAAAGGACCCACCGCTCACCGCCTAGGGGAAGAGGTGTGATACCCACCCTTTCTGTCTCCCTCTGTCCGTCTGGAATTCATTAGGGTGGAGGGGCAAAAGAGCAGATCTGAGTAAGGGCCCTTGTTCTAACAAGTCCAGTAATGAGCAAGGTGCTTCGAGGTCACAGGGAAACCAGACATTACAGGCAGGGTCTGTTTTCTCACAGCTTAGTGTGAACTTGTATATGTATATACACACAGTAAGCCCCTTCAGACAGGAGGGCTGACATGCATTCTTCACTCTTCTCTGTCATTCGACATCCTCTATTTTTCCCCCTAAGCCTATTTATTTTGTGTACTTTCCAAAATTTGAATGCTTCAAATATTATCCACGGAAAGGTCATACAAGTTCAAAAAAGCATTACTAAAAGTTAATTGAAAATTATTTGGATAACAATGATAACATAAGAAAGAAAATGATGATAAATGTTTAAGGGATCTTTTTACATTTTCCATACTATACTTCTTTACTGGAAGGCTATGTATGTTCAAAAGTGATATTTAATTTTGGCATACATTTTATAGACTTTCCGGCTTGCATCTTACCTCTCCTTAAAGCTCTGGTGGTGAGACCTCCACACTTGACCTCCCAGTTTCATCTGCCATGATTATTGCAAGGAATTGCCACCCTCACTAGTGAATTATTCATAAAAGCAGAATTCAGTCCAAACAACTGCTTAATGTAATGTGTTTTATATGCCAAAGAATGCAGCCACATTTTGGATTTATACTCTGCGATCAGACATTTGTGTTAAAGAATGCAGTGGTATCACCTCTCTGTTAACAACCTGATAATTGGCAATGAAGGAGCATCAACAGTGATGAGCAGGGGCGGACTGACCATTCGAGCACTCGGGCACCGGCCAAGGGCCCGGAGTCAGTAGGGGGCCCCATGAGATGCCCCTGGTACCTTTCATAGGCTTTTTTTGGTGTAGTTTGAGTGTGGGCAAGGACACAGGGGCCCCATGATCCCCTATTGCCCGGGGGCCCCATGAGTTGTCAGTCCGCCCCTGGTGATGAGTCAATAAAACTCTCTTTCCAGCACATGTGCATGCAGTAGAGCCTGATTGGCTCCTGGTGATGCCTCTCCCTTTCCCAATCTAAGTGCTGCTGTGCAAGGGATACCAGAAGGTCAATATCAAAACAGTTTCAGGTACTATGTATATATTTAAAATATTAGAATTGAATGATCTGACCCATTAAAACATAACTTCTTCCAACTAGCCATTCAGTGGTGAAAGTTCTTAACAACCAGTTAATAGCTACACATACAATGGCCCCCCTAACTCCATGGTGGTCAGCCCCAGTGCCTCTCTGCTTAGTCTCTTCATGTACAGGAGTCAGTCCAGCTGGCAGTGTAGAGAGTGGCCAAGCAAAGCAAGACAGGGAGCGACAGCCAGGAACTCTCTCAGTTTGGGAGGCTCTGTGCTTGAGAAGAGGGACTCCTCCACATGAAGAGACTGAGCAGAGAGGAGTTGGGGGTGACCTCCATGGAGGTATGGGGGACACTGTATGTGTATCTATCCACTTGTTGTTGAAGACGCTGGCGGGTGCTGGTTCTTTAACAACCAGCTAATTACTGGTTGTTAACGACGCTGGTAGTTGCTGACTCTTTAACAACCAGCTATTTACTGGTTTTTGAGGACATCGGTGGGTGCCAGCTCCTTAACAAACAGCATTGAAAAATTGTTATGTGACCCCATAAGCATACTAAAAAATGCATCCTTGGTGTGGTTTTGGTGCATTTTTGGTGTGTTTCCATTGACTTAAAATAGAAGAGCATTTTTGTTGCACTTTTGAAAAAAAATGCACCAAAGATGCATTATGCAGGCGTTTTCAAAACACAGTGCAAACACAGCGCAGTGATGTTAAAAGTTACTTGGGATTTAAAGGGGAATAATGTTGATGTGCTTTTGTAGTGCTGGAAAGGTGGGATCTAACCTGACAAACCAGTGTGAAAGAGCCCTTAGGGTCTATTCACAAAAGCAGCAGGACTGTTTTTGCATGTTTCCTTTTACACTGCTTGGGCTTTTGCGTTCCAATACTATATGAGCCCTTTGGGCTAAACTTCACATGGTCCTTATTTCCTTTCCTTTCCTTTTTCTTTTTCCACCTCTCAGGTTTTAGCTTACAGAAATATACTATCTATTTACACCTCTGGAAGTCACAGGTAACATTACGACATATCTATTTAAGGCAGTAATGTATTTTTAAATATTTTTTACAGAAATTATTGGTACTTATTTATGGGAATCATTACGGAACTCTATAGCATTGCACTCCTTTACATTTGGTCTGCTCTCCATTTGCCCCTATAGACCTAATGGGTCTACCTGTCACAGCTCTCGGGTCAGATATTCCCCACGAATCTTCAATTTCCAGCACTGCCATGTTTACGTTTGAGCAGTAGGGCTATTTAATGATTATGGGGAGCCTTGTATTTGATTACGCAATATTATTATATGGTTATTAATTTACATTTGCAAACATGCATCCTGCATTTGCTCCTGAGGGAGTGGACTGTGATCCATGAAACGTGTCAAGCTTTTGATGCAGTTTATTGTACAATCATGCATGAATATTGAAAATGGATATGCAATTAAACTTTATAATTATGAACATATTTGTATTGTAATTTCAAGATGGATATATTGTATACAATATGAAACAGCGCAACATGATTTTTTTTTTATTTTATTGTAATATAACATGAATGAATAAATCTGCAAGTTTGCGTATTGATTATACAACTAATATAAGACCATGTGCTTCATTTAAAGTCCCAATATTTATGGATTTTGTATTGGTATGGATTTAGGGATGGAGGCACATGACCAATATATGGTGTTCCAGACCAAAACTTTTTTTTGTACAAGCAGTAGGACTGGTTTGGGCGCTAATTCTAGCACAGTCCCACAAGGCCAAGTAAAATACCTTGTTTCTTACCTGACTGATTCACACTACTGCCTTACGGTGGTGTACAATGAAAAATTTATGGGTGGCCGTATTTTTTTCCAGTGCTGTGCAGTGCAAGGATTTCACCACTTCAAACTTGTGATTGCTGATAGAAGATAATGAAATGTCACTGTGTGATCCGACTGCATTGCACTGCACGCCACTACTGCATTGTAATGCAGAGGCTGTTGTGAATAGACCCTTAGGGGTTGTTTTACTAAAACAGGAGTGTAAAAAATCTGGTGCTGCTCTGCATAGAAACCAGCAGCAGCTTCCAGTTTTTTTGACAAAGCTTAGTTGAACAAGCTGAAGTTAGAGGCTGATTGGCTACCATGCACACCTGCACCACATTTTGCACTCTCCAGTTTTAGTAAATCAACCCCTTACTGACAATTACCTCACTACCTCTGCTGGAAGTCTGTTTAAAGCATTCACTACTTATTCAGTAAAATAACATAAAAATCCCAATCTCGAAATCCCAAGAATACAAATAAAGATTTATTTTTTAATACATATATAACTGGATTTCTTGTCCTGAAAACACCTTTACTGCTTTTTTTCCTATTAAGCCATGTATCTATTTCATGCTTTCAAGACTTTAGCATCTCATTGCAGATTTCCTTTATCTACTGTTTAAACATCTTCCTGCTAACTATTCTCTAAATGACAATCTCATTTGTCTTTTTCCCAGACACTCCAGCTGAACCACTGCCCGTTGGCCTGAAGAATGTCTTGTCCCAAAGAGGCCAGTTCTGTTTAACACTCCCACTCTTGCTTCTCACCCTTTCAATCACGACACTTCGATACTTGAGGTTTGTATAAAGCTTTAATGGTTAAAAGAGCTTTTGTGTACTAGCCAAACCACCAAAGTAAAATATAAAAAAAAGGTATATTTCCAGCTGTCAAATAACATAAACAATTTAGAAATATAGATAATACATATATAGATATATATAAATGTCTATTTGAATTTCAAATACAAAGACCCGCCAGTTAAAATGGCTTTTAAATACAATAAGCTATAGAAAAAATATATATATACGTGCTTTACAGAAAACATTTTACATATATACAAAAGCAGTGGCTGACATGACAAGTTTGGGCTCGGTTTACCCTGTGGGTTTTATATACCTCATTTGCTGGGAGGTTGCCAGTTATGAAATAGTTGGCTTTAGGCCTTATTTTTACAGAAGAGTTGTGTCTTGTAGACACAGGGGAAAATATGGGGTGTTACTGAGATGTTACACCATTTTATGGTTATTAACTTATATATATGCAGTGCATTTTTTAATAAGTAAGGCAAGGAAGACAGGATCACATGTCAGTGCTCTTTAACGCCATTATATACCTATTCACAGAACAGTTCAGTGGCAGGCGTTTTGAAATTGACAAGGAATTCCCAAGTCACAGTCATTATTGCTCCATTCTTTTTAGTTAGCTTGATGCTCTCTTGGTGATAGAAGTGTATCCTGGTGAACTGCCAGCTATATTAATTAAGCTGTAGTCATGGGCAAGGGACTCTTCTCGCTTCTGCCAGCCCTGGCAGGAATGTGAATGAGCCACTTTGGTCTCTGCGACCTCAGTCTGTGTTGTAGTAAGGGAAGGAACTAGACAGATAAATCTTCTTTATGTCTCACTTGGGGATTTGGTCTACAGTAGAATATTCTGCTTCAGAGACCTTAGAAGAGTCAATTAGCTTGGTAAGCCCAGTCTTAGAAGAGTAGCGGAATATAAAGGCCTTCATGATCTCATAGCGGTAGTTCCTGTGGATGAAACTGTACAAGATTGGATTGATGCAGCAATGCAGGAGTGAGTAACATTGCGTAATGTGAAGTCCAGCATACAGGAAGTTATCAAATGTGCAGGTGAATGGCAGGACCTGGAGGAAGGACAAGACATCCAGCAATACCATAACATGGTATGGCAACCAACAAACCATAAATACGACAACATAAGAAACTATTAGCCTTCCACTAATTCTTCTCTCTTGGTCTCCGGCTGAAGTTAAGGCAGAAGAGGAGGAAGATGACAGAGTCCAAGCCAACATACAGTAGAAGACTGCAATAACTGGAAAAGGAATGACAAATCCCAGCACAATGGAAAGAATTTCCATTCCCAGTAGCCACTCTTTGACAGATTCCTCTGGATACATGGAACGACAGTATGTTTCATTGGTGACTGGGGAAGATACAGTTTTTAAATAGTAGGTGTCTGGAAGGGAGACTACAAAGGCAACAAGCCAGACAAGAACACAAACCATTCGGCGTATTATCTTCCTTCTGCGTTTACCAACAGCTCCACGCATTGACACCGACAAGTAGCGATCAACGCTCATACATGTGAGGAAGAAAATGCTGCTGTAAAGATTAATACTAAAGATCAGGTGAGTTATCTTGCAGGTCATCTCACCCATTGGCCATTGGTTATGTTGTACTAATGACACTACCCAGACTGGTAGAGTTAGAAGGACACAGAGGTCAGCCACAGCCAAATTAAAAATGTAAAGGTGAGTCTCATAGCCAGTGGTCTTGGACTGAATATTGAGCCAAATTACAACAGAATTGGCCAGAAGTCCCATAACAAAGATGAAGATGTAGACAATGGCAAGCGTATATAACAGAGCACTCTTGTTTAAAGTGTTGGGGCATGATAAGGACTCCAGGGTAATGCAGTCTCCAGAAAGGCAGCTGTTGTTTAGATCACTGGAGTTGATGCTCTCCGAATAATCCATAGCGGCGGTGTACTCTGCAGCATTCATTGATGCAAAGAGTCAGTAGGACACAGCCTGCACAAAACAAAGCAAAACATTATAAAAGGAAAAACATACAGATATCATCTAATTTGCTACATTCTAGAAATGAGTTCCAGCTTTCCAACCGATATGACACTACAAGTTCCAGCATGCTTTGACAGTTGAAGGAAGGAATCAGCAGCTACCAAGCTGACGTTTATACAGACATGATTTAGCCTGTCCATCTTTCTGCATAGTTTACTTAATCCCCTAAAGACAGGTCTCTAACATCCTGGCCACAACAGGTCTCTGACAATAGAATTAAATCGCAGTCACTCAACAGCTACAACAGCACTTCAAAAAAGACAAAACAGGGCAATAACAGGAAAGCAATGCACAAACAACATAATGACAATCCAGTAAAAACAAAAAAACACTTATCCCAGTACAAATGGGATGTGTGTGTCGGTGTGCGTGTATGGTAAAATTTGTGCATGAAATGGTTTGTAAAACACATAACTTACAATACCAATCATCTATCATAGCCTGTAGAATATTTAAAAGACTCCAAACCTTTCACAGTAAGAACTAGAAAATATGCCAAGTGTGACTTATTTACTAGAGGCAAACAGATGTTATAGTGGCCATACATAATCAACATGTGTATGCCATCAACCATTAAAAGTAATCAAATCGATCAAACTGCTGAGAAATCAAAGATGGAAACCATACCCTACACTTGATAAGTTTATATCTCCTCAACAGGCTTGTCAGTTGGCCAGTCTGAAAATGTATTGGTCTTTTCTTTTTCTATCATACCCATTTATTATGGTTTTTGTTAATGATCATGGTACCTTTGTTATAATTTGTTATAATGAAATGAACTAAAGTTGCGAATTAAAAATAACAACATTATTTTTATTTGGTCTGTGTAATGGTTTTGCACGAAGCAGCCCTGATCTTCCTCTTTGGGGGTCCCCCTCCTGTGCTACAGGGGCATTCGTGCGGTCACACCAAACTATGGCTCTTTGGGTGTTCAGAAATTACAACTAATAGCATGGCCTTTTACATTGCAGATGCTAAAAATAAATATAGCATTCTAAAAATAAATGTAACATGTATTTTTATATTAATGCTGCTGCTTCTAAAACTGAGACATAAGCATCTTTGGTGTCTTCTATTAAAACGTCCTGCCTTGTAACAGAAGTGGGAGCTCCTGACGCTGCTCTGTGTCTGGATGCCGGAAATAATTTTTCTAAATGGCAATGCTCACCATGAACTACGCATTAAATTGTGAATTAAAAAATCTTAACACCGGCAGACTCAAAAGTAACATCTTTTACCTAATTAGTGACCTGCTGTATGTCAAAGCAATTCTTGGAGGGTGGTGGGAATAAATTCCATTCAAATTGAGGTCAACATGGTAGTAAATAAACATCATTGCATAAATATACAGCACTGGTACTAACGAGATAAGAGTGACTTCATCATGATTTTTTAAAATATTTTCTTATATTAGATTTATGTTGGCCAGGTTTTTTTTCATTGCAGATGATGACTAAAAAAAAAATAATTTTTACGATTACCACTGGTAAGAAAAGACGGGGATATATGTGTAGGCATGTAAAAACAGACAGATGCCATCTTTTAGAGATGCTTACATACACACAAGAGGCTCTTTGCTGAGATCAAACGGTACCAACAATGTGAAAAGCAGTAACCCTCCAGCACCTCCTGTCCACCCCAGGAATTTACAGTTGCCCCTGCCGGTAGATTATGTGCAGCATTTTACAGGAAGCTGTTCTGTATAAAGAGTATATCAGGCACATAAGGAACTGCTCAGGGATATCTCATGTGTGCTATATAATTCCTACCCTCTGGAAACATGAAAGCGGGTTGGCAGGAACTGCACACTATGGGGTTGGTTTACCAAAAGAGTAGAGAAGGCACACTTGGTGAACTGAAACTGCATTTACTTAGAAATACCCAATCATGTTCCAGGGATTTGTCTTAATTGGATGAGTGAAGTGAGTTTGATGCCTAGTAAAGATGATCAGAAAATCTGACAGAAAATACAGCTTTTGAAGCGATCATACAATAATCTGATTGTTAGTACACAACTTTCATCCGAAATTATTAAAAGGGACGAACACAATTTTTTTTGCATACAATTCCAGCTCGTACAATTTTGTTTAATCAGTACAGTATTCGTCCATTCAAAAAAAACAGAACAGTAAGACCACGTATGCTCATAAAAGAAAGAATACATAACAATACATTACATCGCTTCCAAATTTGTCTTCTGTTGTACAAGAATTTTTGTAACTTTAGTAACCTCTTCATTTTCAATATGAGACTAGAATGCTAAATAATACGAACGATCGTTCGTCTTATATTCTCATCGTGTGTACCAGGCTTAGTCCACTTTAACATGCAAGCATTCTCTGCTCCTTTAGTATTTTAGCTCTATATGTTAGTATATATGTAATTTTCTGGAATGTGTGCTAATACAGTGGTGTAGGTTTTTATTTGTTTGCAGATTAGTATGAAATCTTATTTTAGTTCAGTAAGTGATTATGCCGTTATTGGAGATGGACAGCACCAGGTTTTCAGTGCATTAAAACTGGAAACATGACATGGTTAGTTCACATTTAACAATGTACAGCTGTCTCTGCAGAAGGAGGATTTCCTAAAACTTTGCCAACCAATCACGTTAAATAATACAGAATGATACAGAACGGTATTTTGTTCACTGAACTTCTAAGGAACATCAATGAAAAAGTAAGCCCTACATATGCAGTAGAATTTTTTTTTCTAAACATCTACTTCCAAGAGGGGGGGTCACCCAATCAAGAGTCTAAATACTTATCCAGAACTCCATTAAAAATCTATCCTGCATTGTGTCATTAAAGAATGGACATGCAGTACCGGATAGCCAGATTAGGTTCATGAATACAATGCTATGCTTCATACTTTTCATCAATGCTCATTTCGAGTTGGTATTACATGAACACGTAGCTTCTCTTAAATAAGCAACAGGAAATCAGCCTAAAATGACCCAAGATCTGCTTTTCTTTTTACACGTGCCCTTTGATGACTAAATGACCCTTAGACACATGTGCATCAGTTCAGCTCCCTCCCCCTAACAAGAAACACATGTGACAAACAGAGCAAGTGCGATTAAGGAGGAGCCACCATACATGTAATAATTGGGAAATATCTCCCTTGCCCTTATGTGTCAAGAGACGTTCAGTCATCACTTAGCTGGCAATGACAATGACCTGATATACCTTTTCTCAGTGGCAGTGGGCTTGTTTTCTGTTAGCCATCGGTAATCCTGAAGTGTGATCAGCACAAATATCAGATACTCTTATATCCAATAAAATAAGTATATGCTAAAAATCTTTACTGGACTAAAGATTTTTATTAATGATAAAGGCTAATAAGGGTGACCTTAGATAGATGAAAAACAAGTGTTGAGAATTAAGGTCCTTTACTCCAATCACCAGATCCACCACTGTCACCAGATTAGATGATCAACAGCCCAAATCCACTCATAGTTTGTTTATATAGAAAATGGATTTTAAAACATGCTGAAAAATCTCTGCATGCATTAATAAGCACTTTCAAAACCGAAATGTGTTCACTGGCACGCTTTTGCCCTCCAGAGGATTTACCCCCCTTCCTGACCAGGCCATTTTTTGTGTTAAGACGCTGCACTACTTTAACTGACAATTGCGCGGTCATGCAACGCTGCACCCAAAATAAATTTACATCCTTTTTTTCCCCATAAATTGATCTTTCTTTTGTTGGTTTTTGATTGCCTGTGCAGTTTTTATTTTTTGCTATATTTTTATATATTTTATATATTTTTGACTTTTTGCTATTAAATATGTCCAGTAAAAAAAATTTTAAAAATTAAGTTTTGTCTTAAATTTAGGCAAAATGTATCCTGCTACATGTCTTTGCTAAAGAAAATCCCAATACGTGTAAATTAATTGGTTTACGTGAAAGTTATAGCGTTTACAATTGGCGGGATAGATACTGGAATTCTTTTTTTCCTTTACTAATAATGGCGGCGATTAGCGACTTATAGCGGGACTGTGGCAGGCATTCTGACACTGGGGGGAACTGACTTGGTGTCACTGACATCCCCAGTGACACCAATACAGTGATCAGTACTAAATAAAAGCACTGACACTGTACTAATGCAACTGGGCAGGAAAGGGTTAACATGAGGGGTGATTAAAGGGTTGTGTCATGGGATTTTTTTTCTTCACTGTGTGCTGTGCACAGCCATTCAGAGCAGTGTGCCCAAGCCGACAGGGAGGAGGACTGTTAGTAAACAAAGCAGTCCTCTCTCCCGTCGGAGATGGCTGGGACCCAGTGGTTGACAGCCGCGGCCGCAATGGCGGCGCGGGTACACATGCCCCCTACCCGGAAATGCAAAATCATATATATATATGTATGTGTGTGTGTGTGTGATTTTGCGTACCCCTGCAGACCTGTAGCAGTATATCTGCTATAGGGCGGCGGGGAAGCGGTTAACATGGTTTGCTATCTGCAAGAGATGCTTAAAGTGATATTAAAGGCTTATATTCTTTTTCTAAAAATTACAAATATGTCATACTGACCAGATCTGTGTAGTGGTTTTTCACAGAGCAGCCCAGATCCTCCTCTTCTTGGGTCCCTTGCTGGCGCTCCTGGCCCCTCCCTCCTGTCAGGTGCCCCGACAGCAAGCAACTTGCTATGGGGACACCCGCTGCTCCATGTATCCGTTCACACATGGAGCCACAGCTTAGTCCCACCCATTCTCTCTTCTCATTGGCTCACTGGCTGTGATTGACAGCAGAGGGAGCCAACCAGAGAATGCAAAATCTGGTGCAGCTGTGCACAGAAACCAATCAGCTTCCAGTTTTTTTTTGTCTAAGCTTAATTGGACGAGCTGAAGTTAGAAGCTGATTGGCTACCATGCATAGTTGAACCAGATTTTACACTCTCCAGTTTTAGTAAATCGACCCTTATGTGTGTTCAAAAATGGGCAAAAGACCCCAAGAGAATGAAGGATGGAGAAACATCCTCAAACATGAGAATACCTGCTTTAGGTCTTGTGATTTAAACACATCTGCCCAGCTGGTGGCCATATACTCTTCAAACTATGGCTTTCCAGGTGTTGAGGAACTGCAAGTCCCATGAGGCCTTGCAAAACTCTGACAGCCACAAGAAAGACCCCCAGAGGCAGAGGCATGATGGGACTTGTAGTACTTCAACAGCTGGAGGGCCATAGTTTGTAGACCCCTGCTATAGACAAATGCAATGCAACTAAAGCTAGCCATACACAGCTAGGCAGGCCATTCATGATTCCTTTTTTTTTTCATCCAACCATTGTTTGATAGATCAATTTGTATATAACCTGCTAGCCCATATATGATTCGAAATCTGGCTGGTTCCTGATGAATTTTGACCCATGTATGGTTGGCTTTAGAATGTCATTCAAAAATGGTTGTTTTCAAAATGATTATTCAGTTGTTTAGTGGGGGCAATGTAACGAAGGCATAGGATGGAATATTATTCTTGTTTCTTATCTGAGCAAACAAAATTCTAACTGGAAATGTGGTTTCTTTTCAGGAAAAATTGCATTTGTAATTCAAATGTACATGTGCTAGGTAAAGTTTTATCCAGAAGTATAACTTTTGGTTCTATCACAAACATTCATTTGCTTTACTGTATATTTAGTAGGGTCCAAGGCAAACATTCCATCACTTCTGTGCACCCCAAAATAAAGCGTTAAAGTTTAAACCATTGACATGTCACTCTAAAAAAAAATTTCAGGGTCTTTCTAACTAAATTTGTCAAGCCACTGATGGTACTATTGCATGTTGTGGCGAAATATTCCTTAGCATTTTTGTAAGAATGAAATCCTACCCATGTACGGTTATACTTTACCTTGCCTAGCTGAGTGTCTGCAGAGATTTTCACACATGCTGGAAAATGTTAGCATGCAATAATGGCTGCTTCTAAGCCTCATTATCACCTATTGCTCCATGAATTGCATTTAATGGATTGTGCATGACTACTATATACTGATCTACACACCTGACTATAGCTTTGTATATTTGTTTAAGTGTTCATGGCGTTAAATTACTGCATCTATAAAAGCAGCAATTTGCACATTAACAGTATTATTTTATTTTTCACTGGGGGATGTGTGAAAACATTCAGTTTCTGGCTTCCATTGTGATGTGACATTAAAAACGTTACCTCTTTGCTGTATCCTCAGATCTTAGGTTGGCCACTAACCAATACCTAGTTGTATGTGTCCAGCAAATTAGGGCATAAAAGAGGATATGGAATGTGAAATGTGACAGATTAGGCGAGACAGGGATTTACATCAGCATCACTTCTCTCTACACAATAGAAAGAGAGGCCCTCCCTGACCTAACATGCACACAATTATCTATTAAGTCCATGAAAGAGGATTCTTCTAATTAGAGAACTTTGTTTATGTTAGGTGATTACATTGCATCAAAGATACAAAAGACTACAGGAAAAGCCTAGACAAATTGTGACAACAGTTACAAACTTTCCACTATCCTTCTTATCCAAAAGAGCAACTGAAAAAAGTGAAACAAGGCTTCCCAATGACCTTAAAAATAACTTAACCTCTCTTTTAAAACTGGCCAAAATAGCCAAAACACCTATAAAGGAGTAATATTTTACAAAAGAAGTCCCAAATGGAATAACATGAGTTGATCCGTTAATATTGAATGCAGAGGCCATCATGCAACTCTGCCAACTTTTTCTTTGGTGAAAAGGGAAGAATCACTCAATGGCACCAGATATTTTCCAGTTCCATCTCTCTAGCAATGACACACTCTTCCTGTCCTCACCTGTGCTTTTCATTGCCAAAAAATGGAAATAACATTTGGGTGACTTGACCTTTTTGTGGAATTTATAAAACGTTTTGGACAAGAAGTAACAAATGGAAATGTTTGGATTGAATATTTCATTCAGCATCCTTAAAAGCAACAACACCCATTTCACACCACCTTTCAAAGTCCTTTACCTAGCACACTGCCTGCTGATAAATCTGTATATAATAGGTAAGAGTGGCAAACCTAGCGGCTTCTCCTGTGCCTGCACTGTCAGGGGTCCTGTCTAGCTCAGCCTCCTGAAGTCACTAAGCTGCTGTCAGCTTAGTGTGACTTTTTTCAGTGTCTCCAAGGCAGGAAAGTTATACTAATACCTTCACCATCTAATCAGATGTTAAAAGTCAGAAAGACAATAAAGCAAAAAGCACAGTGCTTGAGCCTAGTGTTAGGGAACTGTAGGCACTTCACGTTGCAGGAAATGTTTCTAAATAGAGCCTTACAGTGGTTATAAGTTGTTTTACCATAACGCATTCTATTAATTAATTTAAAAAGCCTTCTGCATGCAACTTAACCCCCCACCCCGGATGCTTGCTTGAGCCAGATCTCAATTCAAACTGTCTTTTTGCTCTCTCCCTCCTTATTGGTTTATAGACAGCATTGGGAGCCATTGGCTCCCAATGTTGTCAATCACAATCAAATTAAAAAAATAGGGTCAGTATGAATGAATGCCTGTTGTGTTTTTATGAAAATCTTCAATATTCAATAGTTAGAATATGCAGAATTCTATTTTTGTTCTCATGGTTATCAAGCATTTTTAGGTTTGCTGCATCACTGGGTAGAATACTGGTCCCTAAACTAAGGCTCACAGGATGTAGCTCTTTGCTTGTCTTTATTTGACTCTTTGGGCACTTCTCCCACTCTGACACTAATCATTGGGGTGCTCTTCCTTCCACTGACACCAACAATGAGCACTATTACTCCCACTGACAGAGGTAAAAGAGCAACATTCCTCCCACTGACACCAAGGAAAGGGTGCTTTTCCTCCCACTGATACAAGCGGGAGCACAATTCCTTCCAATGACTCCAATAATGGGCACTATTCCTCCCTATGACAATAATAATGGGGCAAACTCTATTCCACTAACACCAACAATGGGCACTATTCTTCCCACTGACACCAACATTGGGACACTATTACTTCGGCAGACACCAACAATGGGCACTATTCCCCCACTGACACCAACAACAGAGCACTGTTCTTCTCACTGACACCAATGATTGGACACTATTCCTCCCAGTTACACCAACAATGGGAAACAATTCCTTCCAATGACACCAACGATAGGCCACTATTTTATCCACTGACACTAACAAAAGGGCACCATTCTTTCCAGCTGACAATAATGATGGGGCACTATTCCTCCCATTGACACTAATATTGGGGCACTTTTCCTCCCATTGACAATAACAATGGGGCACTATTTCCCTCACTGACATCGATGATGGGACACTAATTCTCCCAATGACAGCAAAAATGGAGTACTATTCCTTCCACTGACACCAATGATGGAGCACTATTCCTTCTTGCACTTACCACAGGTGCTAGATCATTTTTTGGACTAATTGCTCACCAACCCTGGGGCACTTTTTACTTCCACTGATCACCAACCTTGGGAATTTTTTCTCAACCTGAACACTGATGCCAGGGCATTTTCTACTCCGACTGGTCACAGTCCAGCCTCCCTTCTTGTAGGCCAGTCAACTGAACCTTTGGTGAGAAAGCTTTAGAATCAGAATACTTTATTAATCTCAAAGGGACCCCAAACTTAGTCAGACAGGGCATCTGTTTAGGTCTGAAGGTACAGAAAATTCTGTATCGTCTCAAACACTTCTCTCCTATACTTGATCAAACCCACAGATGTGTGCTCCATACATAAACATGTAATCTTGGCTGAAATAATCAAGCATACTCATGTCACAATTATTCTACAGAATGATCATACTGGAGCTGTCGCTCTTGCGACAACTGTCTATGTGCAACCTAAGTGCCTGGTTTTACCTGCCTGCAATCTTCATGTTGTCCCTAGATGGGAAATGAGACATAAGCCCATTCCTTACATGCTCACAAAGATCCAGCAGGAACTCCCCATTTGGAGGATAACCGCAGGGCATATGCAGTCAAATCTTTTTTTCTTTTTATTTACAATAAGCCTATCATTCAGCTGCCATGTTCTGGGTGACTATCGGTCTGGATGATAGCTCTTGCAACTTGAGTCCTATGTTGTTTTAAAATCTAATCTCAGAATGCACTGCGTTTATGTGAAAAGTCATTTGTCATCAGCCAGAATTCACACAAACACAATCCCAAACTCACATCCAAAAGAATGAACAGTTTAGAAAGCTGTTAGTCAATTTTTAGCATTTGAGAAAACCTTTTTTGTCGCAGACATTCAGGCGGTAAAATGTGTGCAAATAGTTTGTTTCAACTTTTATCTTGTGTGTATGTTCACCTTTAAAAAAACACCTGCATACAAAACAAGATTAAATACAGTTACACTCAGTATTAATTACTTCTTCACATCTGCCAATACTGACAATAGTAAGGCTTTGCAGCAGGTTACCAGGTTCCCTTGTAACCCAACTCCCCTGTGCTTTTGGACAATGAGGCAGGGATTATGATTAGTTTTCTGGACAATAGAAAGCTGATCTGAGTGAAACAGGTAAGTATGATCCAAGTTGTGTGATTTACCTTCAAAAGAAGTCCAGATAAACAGGTTTATCCAAATTAGATTAAATGGGGTTTATTGTATTGTCGGATTACAGTCTTCCTCGGAATCACAAAGGATATTGGGACTTTATCCCTGCAGGGACAGAAAGTAATTTAGGTAAAATGGTTTTGTAATTTGTTTACTTACAGTCAGGGGGGGGGGGGGGGTTATGATCACTCTTTTAATGTCTTCTAAGTCAAGGCTGTACAACCTTTGCTAAACAAGCATAGTACTTAACACAACACCCTGTGATATACATGCATTTCATTAACGTCCGCACAGTAGAGTATGTACAAAACAACAGTAAGTCAAAATTTACAGATATTTTGAGGTATCAAAAAATATTCAGGAAAAATGCATTACAAATTTATTTTACATATCGCAAGAATGGAGTTTTAATAATGTAGTGTGTACATTACAGTGCATAAGAAAACCATTGTGTTTTGCAGGGTTTGTTTTTGGCATTTGGTGAGCTGCTAGAAAGCAGTCAGAATGTATCAGAAAATGTCAAATTATGGCAAAATAAACAGAAAATAATAAGGAAATAGTCAGCTACAGTACCTCCTTCTAACCACTTGCTAAAGGCTTCCATTATTGTGAATGGATGCTGCTGGAGTGAGCCCAGTTGATTATAACAGCCATGGAACACTCCAAGATGACACTAAAGTGGCCATCCCATGTGAAGTGGTTGCCAAACATTTAGAGAATAGTCAAATGCATCAAATAAGCATTCCAAAAAAATGGCAAAAGGTTTAGAAAACTGGCAATGATATGGAAATGGGAAAAACATTGATGTAAATACCTATGTAAAACTGCCTACTAAGTGCTTGCCAACTGCTCCCATTATTTTTAAAAGGAGCAGATGGAAAAAGCTCAAGTGGTCACATGAAGCCATTGACCATGGACACATCCAAGAGGCGGCACAGTAGCTGCTTAAAAATAAACCAATATTTAACAGCCTGTACTGTCCTATTTGTATGCAACCTAAGATCGTAAAGTCAGCAGTTGGGAGGCAATTTAGGTTTGTGTTCACCACCTAACAAGACCATCTAGACCCCTCCCTCCTGAACCTTACCAGGCTACATGCCCTCAACATGAGGGGTGCTTTGGGCAAGGCGGCTCCCCCCCCCAAAGCATCTTGTCTCCATGTTGATTGGGACAAAGGCCTCTTCCTCACTGTGGCAGGTGGTTGTGGGGGTCTGTGGGTGGGGGGCTTATCAGAATCTGTAAGCTCCCTTTAATAAGGTGTCCCCCAGATCCTGCCCGCCCCCATGTGAACGAGTATAGGGTACATGGTTCCGCTACCCATTCACAAAAAAAACCTGTAGTGTAAAAAATGACAGTAGACAGCCTTGGACAAGTCCTCTATTAAAAACAAAAATTAAAAAAATGTTCCTCGAAGTAGTTCCAACGTCAATCCCCACTGCAGACTCAAAAAACCCCCCCAAAAAACCCCACTTCGCTCTCTACGCTGACTCCCGCCATCTGACAGCTGCGCCACGATGACAGTTCTTAAACAGTGCAATGACATCACAAGGGTAACCATATCAGTCATTCAAAAAATTCCAATGCAACTGTTCCAAAGACCAATCAGCCAGGGGTATTAGGTTGAGAGAAAATAAAAAACAGATAATGTTCTTTAGCACAAAAAAATTAGTAGCTGAAATAACACCCTACACTCTCTCCATGCCCCCCCCCCCCCAATCACCGCTGCACTCATGTCAATGGATGATTAGCTGTTACTGTCCACGCAGCTGGTGCAGTGGGTAGGGATCTGAAAGCTGACCTCTTCTTCCCCTTCTTTCCTTAGGGATGTTGAGATGGATCAGAGCAATTCCAATTGGTCAGAACAGTCTCGTGGTAGAATGTGACCAATCAGAGTTGCTCTGATCTGTCCTGTTAGAAGACAGTAGCTTTTAAATTCCCAGAGCCCTGCACTGGCTGTGCTGGCAGTGACACTTAATCATCCAGAGAGGTAAATGCAGTGGAGACTGGGGGTGGGGGGGACATAGGGTGTTAAGCCTTTTACAGGCCAAAAATCGACTGAAATCATTCACTTCAGCAGGAACTGGCCGACTTTCAACCAGTGTGTACAGCTGCCTGTTCTACAGAAGCTGGTCTCATGGCCGGTTTCTGTTGAAAGGGCATGCTGGTAAACCAGAATCTGACCCACATCTGATCAGTGCGGTCCCAATGTCAGAATAAAATAGCACAGCGGGGGAGATTGCCGCCACTTAGTGTTAATAAAGCGATCTCTCAGTTTTTTTAATTCAGCCCACTGGGTTGGACAAAAAAATCTTCTATTGTATACCTAGCTTGAGTTCACCTTTTTGCTTTTTTGTGAAAAAGTAAACTTACACTTTAAAATAAGTTTGTTGTGTGCTGGTAACAGACGTAAAATACAAGCACCTAGGGGTGCCTGTGTCTACCTTTGAACAAGTCTTTGAGCACCCTGGGAGCCCACAATCCAAGGAGATTTATTATGTAAATTCTGACTTCTCATAAAGTCATGCAATGTCCTGCCCTCACTATTGGTCCATTACCAAGAAATATGGCAAGAGGTGTGAAAGGTGCAGAGGAGCAGAAAAAAAAATTAGAATGCACAATGAACTGGTTTTGTGGCCCCTTGCTGCTCATAATGCACAGTGGCTAAATGGCTAGTACTTTCGCCTGGCAGTCCTACGGTTGTTGGTTTGAATCCCAACCACGGCACCGACTGCCTGGAGTTTGCATGTTCTCCCTTTGCCTGCGTGGGTACTCTGGTTTCCTCCCACACTCCAAAGACATGCCAGTAGGTTAATTTGGATCTTGTCTAAATCGGCCCTCATATGTGTATGCATGAATGTTAGTTAGGGACCTTGGATTGTATGCCCCTTCAAGTTTAGGGACTGATGTGAATGTACAATATACATATATATAAATTGATGGTGCTATATAAATACCTGTAATAATTAAATAATAATGTTACCCATTTAATAACTCTCAGCAGGTGACAGGCTCACTTTAGCAATGGCTGAGGCAAAACACAAGTCCAGTATACTAATTTATTCAGCAATTTGCATGTGTAAAGGCAAGGACACTTCTACAGCAGGCAGACAGGGTGTGGCTACTAGTGGCCCCCTTCCCTAGACAGGGCTTTATAGCTGGCCCTTCCACTGCTGTGGATGTAAACCCAAGGTTCCAACCCACACATATCCTGCATTGTATGCTTCTAAGGATCTAAGTAATGGTACATCGCAGGGCATGTAATAATGTCATAACAGCATACCCATCAGGACCTCAAAGTCGTCCTCATCCCGCAAAGTCTGTACAGCATAGTTCATATTACTTGATGTCTACTCTAGCAAATGTTAAAAAAAAAAAAAGAAAAAACTTAAATGATTTAAAATAATCAGAAGGAGATTTTAGCAGGAGAAAAGTTACTGTATTTTGTGACACAGTTCCCAGGCCTTTTCTTGATCTCACTTCTTTACTGTTTGCTCTTGTGAAATGTCAGAAAATGCCCTTTAGAAATGATCCTCCCCGAAACTGGGGTAATAAGGCACCCTGGTGAGCTCTTTATTCCATCCACCTCATAGAAACCCAGCAGCTATTCTCTGTTCTGTCCCCTGCTGTCTGTCTCTCTCACTCCCTCTCATTTCTTTCCTTTTCTTCATCAGCTCCCATTCCCGACTCTCCCCTTTCACACTCCTTTTTTCCTGTTATTTTCCTTCCAGCTTTTAAAGTCAAACTGCATCTCCTTTCTCATTTTCTAGCAATCTTCCTGTCCTTTGAGGGTACAAATTGGCTGCGCCTGTCTGATCTTGGGATCCCTGCTGTACCTTCATATCCCCGGGCTTGGGGTGCTCGCACTAGACACGCAGATTAACCCTATCACAGGAAGTTGTAAACTGCTCTGGAACACAAAGTATAGGTCTGTTTTACATTAATTATTCTCCTTCACGTTTCGTTTTATTGTACAGGCAGAATTTCCCAGTGGATACCTATTTTTTGTGCTACATGATGTTTTATTATAGCAAATAAACAATCATTCAAACCCTTCTGCCATTTATGTAGAAAACAGTGATGTGTTACATTGCACTTTGTAATGTTAACGTTGCTTTTACCCTTTGTATGTATCGAGCTGTTGCTGAGTAATTGGCAGTGGAAAAAAAAAAAAGAGTAAGATAGCCTTCTGGTTTAAACATTTTTAACTCCATCAGCAAGGAGTTGAGAGTTTAGATTAGTCTAGACACTACAGATAAATAAAATAAATAATGGCACACGTACTAAAATTGGCATGCTTTCATAAAAATGAATCTGAGCACAGACTTTTAATATTTATAATATATATTTTTTTATACATTTCTTTGATCTATTTAGAAGAAGGCAATAATGGGAATAGACACAGCCTTGGATAAATGGGAACACCCAAACTCCACGGTAAGAAAGACCAGGACTGGGGATTATGGCAAGGAGCTTTCCCTAGTGCAATCACTTCAAAAAGACCTTCACTCACTTACCACTTATTTATTTCAGGTACCAGGGGCGGACTGACCATTTGGAAACTCGGGCACTGCCCGAGGGCCCGGGGTCAGTAGGGGGCCCCATGAGATGCCCCTGGTACCTTTTTCATAGGCTTTTTTGAGTTTGGGCAAGGACACAGGGGCCCCATGATCCCCTATTGCCTGGGGGCCCCATGAGTTGTCAGTCCGCCCGTCAGGTACTTATATAGAGCCGTCCATTTACGCAGTGCTTTACATATATATTGTACATTCACATCAATCCCTAACTCACTTCCTTCAGCTTACTCCTACTCCCTCCCTCCAGCAAATTGCAACCATTTTTTTTTGTTAGGGGTGGGGAAACCTTTCTTACCTAGATGAGAATGACAAGTCATGCCTCCCCAGAAGGCTTTGTGGCTGTGCAGAAGACACCATGCATGTACAGTGGAGCATCATCAGGGGACAGCCAGCTTCCTGATGACATCAGCAAAAAAGATAGTGGCGCAGGATCTGGTGTACAGCAGCTTTTAGCAGCTCACAGCAAGACAGCACTGGATCTGCTGGGTGAGTATACATTTTCAGCTCCACCCAACAAAAAAAAGGTAAGAGGGGGTTAAATTGTTACTAAACCCGCAACAGTAATATCAGTCTGTATTTGCGCTAAAGCATGTTTGTTATGCTCATCGTGGAACCTAAGGGGTTAATCCTCTGCATTGTGTAAAAAGACTGTTTGATCCTGTCTTCTCTGATCCTCCTCTTCTTCTACTGCCCCCAATCCATCTGCTTATAGAACAGAGCCTTGGGACAAACTGCACATGCTCAGTTTGGTGTGTATTACTAGAGAGTTTTGTTTTTTTTTCTAAGGAGAGTGCATGTGATCAGCACAGGGCCCATCAGCACTGCCCAGACAGGGGTTATGCAGCCTCATAGGACAATCGGAGTTGAATGAAAACTCCTCCTACAAGCTTTAACTAGTGCTCTGCTGGACACTGATAGAAGGTACAACTTCTGCTGATGAGAAAAGTTTTACTAAAATAATTGCACTTCCATGTTCTGTGTACTGTGGGAGACTGGATATAGTGAATGCAGGGTCTTGGGTTTAGTAACACTTTAAGGTCAAATTTACAGGGGGCGGTTGAGGTGCAAAATCTGCTTCAGTTCTGCATAGAAACCAATCAGCTTTTAGGTTTTATTGTCAAAGCTTAACTGAACGAGCTGATTGGCTACCAGGCACAGCGTCACCAGATTCTGAGTGTTCCAGCTTTAGTAAATCCTATGGATGACACATCCAACCAGATCCCACCATAACTCAAACGTTAGTTTTGTGGATGGAGAGTCTCTTACACCCATCCTTGTGGCTACAGAACTAGCAAGTCTAATTAGAAAGACTAACACTTCTTACCTTGGGTATAATTCCTAGCTATTTTGTAAACTTTTGTGAATAGGACTTCTCACCCTCCTTTCATTGTATATTCCTGGACAATTCCAATGAATAATTGAAGAGGGATATGTTATGTGGATTGCAGGAGACAATTGTTTTGGATAAAAGAGGCATCACATGGAAATACCTTGATGGATATAAGTAGCAGACTTTGGGTGTGTGCCTACAAAGCTATCCTTCTACAGATCTTTGCATTAGTTCTCTCTAGGCCTCCTATTTACTATAGTGAGTTGTGTTGTCATTCATTAAGGTGTTCAGGAACTGCAGTAAAGTTTGTATTTTTACACCAGCCATTTAAAGCTGCGTTCACTTTAATTATCCAATCGGATTAAGAAGGAATTTTTTTTTAATTCTGCTTTAACAGGATCATGTCTGACGGGGTTAATGCCAAATGTAGTCTATGCTTAGAGACCCCTTTGTCCAGGATTGTGTAATACACATGGGGTGGCAACCTTTGGCACAAAGTGATGCCTAGCTGATCAAATGCCAACTTTGTGCTACTACAACTGGAATGCTTCCACTGTTTTGCTAAAACAATGTTTTTCCAGCACATCATAAACTTCCATGGCAGTGCGCGGATTCAATGAGCCATTTAAAAACTCTTCTCATCTACTTCAGGTCTACACACCGGACATTGTCATTAGTGCTTGACTATATTGTAAGTAAAAGACGACTTGTATATTATTGGCAATCCCAGCACAACACCTGTGATTCCACTAGCCAAAAGCCTTGCACATCATCACCATTGCACATCAATCTTAATTATTGGCTGCCTTGTAGGAGAGCAATTAAATGACTCTGATATCTGCGCTAAACTATCACAAGTACTTCACCATGTCTTTTATTACCATACTAGTTGTATTCCCATCGCACTTCTTCCTGGGAAGACCCTGGAGTAAGGAAGGGGGAAGGTTGTAGCAATAACTATCTGGTGAATGGGCATCAACATAGGAGATATTATGGGGTTTATTTACTAAAGCTGGAGAGTCCAAAATCAGACTCCCTTCTGCATAGAAACCAATCAGCTTCCAGGTTTCATTGCCAAAGCTTCATTGAACAAGCTGAGGTTAGAAGCTGATTGGTTTCTATGCAGAAGGGAGTCTGATTTTGGACTCTCCAGCTTTAGTAAATAAACCCCTATATGTCTCCAGCAAAGGCGGACTGACCATATGAGCACTCGGGCACTGCCCGAGGGCCCGGGGTCAGTAGGGGGCCCCATGAAATGCCCCTGTTACCTTTCATTGGCTTTTTCATAGGCTTGTTTGGGTGTGGGCGAGGACACAGGGGCCCCATGATCCCCTATTGCCCGGGGGCCCCATGAGTTGTCAGTCCACCCCTGGTCTCCAGAACATCATGTCTCTATATCATATCGTCCAGATATTTATTTAAGCAATTACATCAGGTAAGGAATGCCTGACAAAAAAGGGTCTTGAGCTACGCCAAAACATTTCACTAGCACTAAAGCTGAGTTCACATGGGTGGCCAGTAAAAACTAAAGCTTGATCCACATTTTTACTGCCCACCTATAATGGGACATGGTCTGTTTACATTGCCACTACTGAGATGCTTTGTAGTGTGGCAAATTTTAACTCAGCATGTCATGTTTAGCAAATGGAATGGTAATGCATTGCAACCACGTGCCAAATGTTTAACACTCAGTTGTAGCACAGTATTTCAATGTAGAATATCCCTTGGGATCGAAAAAAGGCATTCAGAAGGCAGCAGTATCACCTACTGAATGCCTGCAAACCATCTCTGAACTGGCTCTGAAAAGGCAATTCTGCCACAAATCACTTTTCATAGAGGCAGTAGAACCTGAAACCAGCGTGAATGAGCCCTAATTGTGATGAGATGGCTTTAATAAATATATGCTCTGAGCTATATGTTATAGATCCATGGGGTGCTGGTGGCAGACATTCTCTTCTGTCTTCTGTTACTCAGCTCTTTTAAACTACTCTAGAGCAGTGGTCTCCAAAGCACAGCCCGGGGGCTGAATGCAGCCCTTTGCTTGCCCTTATCCAGCCCTTGGGGCACTTTTTCTCCCACTTATACAAGACACTGTTCCTCCCACTGACACCAACAAGAAGGCATAATTCCTGCTGCTGACATCAATAACAGTCACTATTCCTCTCATTGAAACAAACCATAGGGCACTATTCCTCCCACTGACACCAACAAGAAGGCATAATTCCTGCTACTGACATCAACAACAGTCACTATTCCTCCCACTGACACCAACAAGAAGGCATAATTCCTGCTGCTGACATCAATAACAGTCACTATTCCTCTCATTGAAACAAACCATAGGGCACTATTCCTCCCACTGACACCAACAAGAAGGCATAATTCCTGCTACTGAGATCAACAACAGTCACTATTCCTCTCACTGACACCAACAAAAAGGAATAATTACTGCCACTGAAAACAACAACAGTCACTATTCCTCCCACTGACACCAACAAGAAGGCATAATTCCTGCTACTGACATCAACAACAGTCACTATTCCTCCCACTGACACCAACAAGAAGGAATAATTCCTGCTACTGACATTAACAACAGTCACTATTTCTCTCCCTGAAACAAACCATGGAGCACTATTCCCCCCACTGACACCAACAACGGGGCATTGTTCTTCCCACACTATGGGACACTATTTCTCCAACTTACACCAAGAATAGGGCGCAATTCCTCCCCTAATGCCAAAGATGCATTGTTTACTCCCAATGACGCAGGACAATTTCTATTCCCAATGGCCATAGTCTGGCCCCCCTAAAGTCTGAAAGACAGTAAACTGGCCCTTTGTTTAGAAAGTTTGGAGACTCCTGCTCTAGAGCATGTGCAAGTTCCCAGAGGTCTGGATCTGATCCTTCTATTATCTAGTAATAATTCTAATGTATTAAGCCAACAAGTGTACAGTTACACAGCGAAAAGCACTGAGATTTCAGGTAAGCAGACAACAAATCACCTTGACTGAGACGCATAACTTTTTACTGAGCCCAAGAATTTCCCAAACCCAGTACAACAGGCTATGGGGGACCTTGCACTTTCCCTGCCAGGCATACAAAAGCACCAGACTTTGCTGGACATGGTCTGGTCTTGTCTGCCCTTAAATGTAAACTGATTTTCTTTCACAGGTCGGGGCACAAAAAAAGACAAAGGCACAGCAGTAAACCACTACAACAGGAAATGTGTCTGCACAACAATATGCATTATTTTCTGAAAATATCCTGAAGATTAAAAATAAAAATGTAAATGCTGGAAAACTGGGAGGTGACAACACAAGGGTGCATGCACTTATATTTGTTAGGTATTTTGTGTTTTTTAAATCTGTGCTGTAATTTATTTTGCAGAGTTCAAGCCAGGGAGTGTTTATTTCTAAGCAGCAATTTAAAAGTGCTATAGGAGTTAATGGGTGGCAAACAAATGGCTGAAGGATGATGGAAGTTAACCTCAGCGGCCAGAGGTCATGCTCAGAGCTTGTATATAGCACTACCATGTCACTGGGTCCTACATCATTGCACCTATCATAAAAGGACTCATGGGGGCTGATTTACTAAAGGCTGCTCACCTAGGATAGTGAATGTCAGTGAATAAGGTGAACCATTGAACACTTAATGATGTGCAGGGCTGATGTTTTTTAAATGATTATTTATGCTGTAAACAAAGTGAACATTGCTTCATCTTATTCACTAACATTCACTTTGAAAAGTGAACATACACTGAGGTTGAACTGGAGAGTGCAAAATCTGGCGCAGCTCTGCATAGAAACTTTTGTGTCAAAGCTTAATTGAACAAGCTGAAGTTAGAAGCTGATTGGCTACCATGCACAGCTGCACCAGATTTTGCACACTCCAGTTTTAGTAAATGAACCCCAATGCTTGCTCCCTTAATAAATCAATGTATGTGAGGCTATATTGCAGAAAGTTTGAGAGTAAGAGACTCGATTTATTGGCTAAGTTAGGTAATTCAAGATGTGAGCATTCAGTATAATGTAGATCCCTCCTTCAGGCTTCGGATAATTGTATAAAGTCTAAAGAGGGGGTCTAAGGCTTTCTTGAAGTGTGCATCTTTAATAACTAAAGTTAGCCAGCAAAGGATAACTTTTAGACCCCATTAACACCTGACCGATTGGAAGCACGTTTCCCAAAGTGCTTCAACGTTCAGCATCGAGATTCCCAATGTACTTAATGGTACCCATGCACACCTGACCAATTGGAAGCACATTTCCCAAAGTGCTTCAATGTTCAGCATTGAGATTCCCGATGTACTTAATGGTGCTCATTCACACCCATCCAATTGGAAGCATGTTTCCCACAGTGCTTCAGCGCTCAGCATTGAGATTCCCGATGTACTTAATGGTGCCCATTCAAACCCGACCAATTAGAAGCACGTTTCCCAAAGTGCTTCAAAATTCAACATCGAGATTCCCGATGTACTTAATGGTGCCCATTCACACCCGGCCAATTGGAAGCACGTTTCCCAAAGTGCTTCAACATTCAGCATCAAGATTCCCGATGTACTTAATGGTGCCCATTCACACCTGACCAATTGGAAGCACATTTCCCAAAGTGCTTCAACATTCAGAATCGAGATTTCCAAATGTATTTAATGGTGCCCATTCACACCTGATCAATTGGAAGCACATTTCCCAAAGTGCTTCAACATTCAGAATCGAGATTCCCAATGTACTCAATGGTGCCCATTCACACCTGATCAAATGGAAGGACGTTTCCAAAAGTGCTTCAATGTTTAGCATTGAGATTCCCAATGTACTCAATGGTGCCCATTCACACCTGCAACTTAACGTTCGATGCTCAAAGCTTGAAAAAGTACGAGAGTTTCTTTCTGGCCCCTATAGACCTCAATAAGATAATGTGTTTTTTTGTGTGACATCTTATCTCTCCTCCTCCTAGTACCTTCCTACAAAAAAAAAAAAAAAAAAAAAAAAGCTCAAGCTTGAAAACACCCAAAAACACACATACGTACAAATGCACAAACAGACCTCCAAAATCACAAATGGGGGCACAACTTTCTGTATGAATCAAAGGCTAACATGCCACAATCCTGCAACTACATTGTAAAATCAGCAACTTTGTACATGTTTATAAATAGATAACAATGTACTGCATCTGGTTTATAATATGCACAATACACAAAATAGTGACAGGAGTTGTCAGGTGTAAATAGAAGATATACTATAAGTATATAAAATAAAAGGACAAATATATGCAATACTGACACACATACAGACAGTACACACACACATATTCATTTTATATATATATACACACACAGATATATGTAAATATATGTAAAGATATATAAATATATGCATAGAAATACTGTACATAGATATATTTTAGAGTGATGAGCAAACTGTTGGCGCTATATAAATTCTGTATAATAATAATAATATACCTGTAAATATTAACACAAAAAAATATTGATATGTATATTAGCACTAATATCCTATGAAATGTCTGATCCTAGCAGACTTGTACAAAAGTTTTCCTCCAGTTGGTGGGACTCTCCTGGTGGTGTGCCGCCTGTGATCAGTAGTTGGAGGAGAGGTGCTCCCACTTCACTCCCAGCTGTCCATCATAAGACTCCTCATCACACGTGTTCCCAGCCCACACATCATATAATAAATGATCCTCAATCAGTGATCTCTACGAGAAGGGTCCCGCGATGAGTGTCACCCCTCCAGAGTCATTTACAGGAGAAGTTCTATGTAACGTGCCCCCCCCCTCACCAACACAAACTGACAAATAGGTTATAGGACACATCTGGGTGGAGTCACGTTTCCCCCTCCCGTGTCACATAGGTGACTTTGCACCCCATCGGCTTACCCGGCTCCTGAGATGGCGCTGACATAGACCAGAGCAGTGCTCACACTTCTCTCTGTCTGCTCTTTGAGGTCTCAGCGCTGATGAGCTTCTATATATAAGATGGAGGTGCGGCGCCAGTAGGGGGAGCCCTCCCGTGTGTATGGGAGGAGGAGGAGGAGGAGGGTGTGCCGCACGCGCTGCATGTCACCGGCCAGCACTGACACTCGCGGTATATAGATGTCTATAGGGAGGGATCGGCGGGCTGTACACACTATGGGGACAGCTGGCAGTGCGGGGTTAGGGAGGATGGAGAGGTGACAGCAGGCTCACCGTCCCTGTGCTGGGACACACCAAACTTTTCGGAGGTCCTCAGACTGAAGTTTTCCTGGACTGATGTAGTCCCATGGATCATCTCTGGAGTTTAGAGGAGCAGAAGAGTCAGATGTCCTGGGAGATCTGTCTACAAATTCACAGGAGTCAGACTATGGCTGTATTTATTTTTCTCATACACACCTTAATCTGATCCTAAAGCTGACCACACACCTCATGGGGCCCCCGGGCAATAGGGGATCATGGGGCGCCTGTGTCCTTGCCCAAACACAAAAAAAGCCTATGAAAAAGGTACCAGGGGCATCTCATGGGGCCCCCTACTGACCTCGGGCAGTGCCCAAGTTTCCAAATGGTCAGTCTGCCCCTGCCACACACCTTACAATCCGATTATTATTATTACAGGTACTTATATAGAGCCATCATTTTACGCAGAACTTTACATATAAATTGTACATTCGCATCAGTCCCTAACCCTCAAGGGGCGTGCGACTTAAAGTCCCTAATTCATACAGACACATACTAGGGACAATTTAGACAGGAGCCAATTAACCTACCAGCATGTCTTTGGAGTGTGGGAGGAAACCGGAGTACCCAGAGGAAACCCACGCAGACACAGCGAGAACATGCAAACTCCAGGCAGGTGGTGCCGTGGTTGGGAATCGGACCAACAACCCTAGTAATGCCAGGCGGATTAGATTTGTCTTAATATTGCATAGTTTTGGTAGCTATAACCCTCAGTTCACACCTGTGCGGGTGGTGCCGCTGCCGAACCCACACAAATACCTGCAGCCGCACCACCCACATAGAGGAATGGGGGACCCGCACAAATACCTGCAGCCGCACCACCCACACAGAGGAATGGGGGACCGGCACAAATACCTGCAGCCGCACCACCCACACAGAGGAATGGGGGACCCGCACAAATACCTGCAGCCGCACCACCCACACAGAGGATTGGGGGACCCGCACAAATACCTGCAGCCGCACCACCCACACAGAGGAATGGGGGACCCGCACAAATACCTTCAGCCGCACCACCCACACAGAGGAATGGGGGACCCGCACAAATACCTGCAGCCGCACCACCCACACAGAGGAATGGGGGACCCGCACAAATACCTGCAGCCTCACCACCCACACAGAGGGATGGGGGACCGGCACAAATACCTGCAGCCTCACCGCCCACACAGAGGAATGGGGGACCCGCTCAAATACCTTCAGCCGCACCACCCACACAGAGGAATGGGGGACCCGCACAAATACCTGCAGCCGCACCACCCGCACAGAGGAATGGGGAACCGCACAAATACCTGCAGCCGCACCACCCGCACAGAGGAATGGGGAACCGCACAAATACCTGCAGCCGCACCACCCACACAGAAGAATGGGGGACCCGCACAAATACCTGCAGCCGCACCACCCACACAGAGGAATGGGGGACCCGCACAAATACCTGCAGCCGCACCACCCACACAGAGGAATGGGGGACCCGCACAAATACCTGCAGCCGCACCACCCACACAGAGGAATGGGGGACCCGCACAAATACCTGCAGCCGCACCACCCACACAGAGGAATGGGGGACCCACACAAATACCTGCAGCCGCACCACCCACACAGGGGAACGGGGGACCCGCAGGCAGGTGCTAATGGCATGCTGCCCGCACTAGAAATCGCAAACGTACTGGGAACCTCGGTTCCCATGCGGGCTGCGATTTCCCAAGTAGTGCAGGGACTTCTTCCCTGTGTGTCCTGGGGTACGAGAGTCCATTCAATTGAATGGGCTCTCATGCCCACGCAAATCGTGGCCCTCAAAGCCACACATATGGTGGTAAAAGAGATTGTACAGAGATTGTAAAACCCCATTGTATAGTTTATAGCCAGCTTTAGATCTACCAACAACTAAGCAGTGCAAGATCTTGTCTGATCTGATGCTAATTGAATAGATGGCTTGGGTTTAAATTATATAGTTTTAGCAACTCTAAAGGAAATTGTACAGATATTGTACAATCAGATTGTGTATTGTATATATCAACATTATATTTATAGCTGTATAGATTGGATATATAAATGAAACTATTGTTTTGATATTCTGATTAAATGGTGCCATTACTGATTTTTTTTCCCATGTTGAACATATGCCTGACTTCAGATATCAGAAGTATGAGGAAAATGACAGGATAGGTTGGATTGGTCAGTCAAGCTGATTGTGTGGTGTATGGCTCAACTGATCAGCAAGGAAAGCAATCAAATTTTTTATCAATTCACCAGCATTGCATTTTCAATCATTTTCTCAGGCATTTGTAAGTGTTCTTTTGGAGCAGAATTGTACGTTTGTGCAGCTTTTGTCAGGCTTTTTTTAACTAAACGTTTGGAGTGTTGCTGAAAAAGGAGCGCACAAAAACGAGTGACAAATCGTTTAAAAAAACACTTGAAAAAGCTCATGACGTGCTTTTCAGGGGTTTTCACTGAAAACAAAAATGCTGAGATCTGCCTGAAAAGTAGCTTATGTACATTTTTGAGCAACAGGTGTTTTGTGACAAGTGACAAGAAGTTCAGGTGTGAACAAGGGCTATTGAAAACAATAGGTATTTCGTTGTTGTGCGTTTTTGAGCTTAGATCTAGGAGCTACAAAATGCTCAAGTGTGAACAGGGCTGGGGTGATCGGAAATTTCCCCAACACGGGCATAGTAAAACAAAAACATTTTGGTTGGAGTCGGATCTTATGATGGAAAAATAGACAAAAAAATTTGGTTAATCAAAAACACAGATACAAATGTTCCAATGCATCCATTATAGCATAAAGCCCAATGGAACGTTCTGCATGTATTACTTTAATGCAGCCAGGCACGTACTGTAATGACTATGTTCCTCTTTTCATTTGTTTTTGACTTGCTGACAACGGAGAGTTAAAACAGCTTGTGCTACCAGAGTCGGATCACTATCTCACACACTACTAGGGGCCCAGGTCCTGAGTGGTCCAACAAGCCCCCTGTACATTGCTCCAATCAAGACTGCTGCTCAGGGAGCATGTGCACTGTGGATTGGAGCAATGTACAGTAGAGTGTGTTGAACCAAAATGTTTTGGAGAGAGAAAAGAAGGGTTCACACCCCTTGTCAGGTTTTTTTTTTGCACCTGTGTCCCATTGCGGGGATTATCTTTCATTCCATGCCCTGTAGGTGTAGCGCCCCTCTAGATAGCCAGGGGGAGCTAGTTGTGTTTTTTGTTAGTTAGAAAGGCTGAATTGCAGCCTGGGCTTAAGACAGTGGTTCAAATTTAGGTCAGGGCTGAGAGGTTCTGCAGGTCAGTTTCCTGATACCTTCCCCTGCTCTAGAAACTTGGAGAAGATGCTAGAAGCTGTGGGTGGGGGTGGGGAAGTGCTAGCCTGCACACTTAGAGAACTCTGACCAATCCCCAAGCAGGAGGCTTGGCATGGGGCCAGGGCAGCCTGTAAGTGGGACTGAGCCTGCTCAGCAGCAAGAGAGTTTGGGTGGAAGATGTGAGAGCAGGTGGAGATGTAAGAGCCTGGGAGGGGGCTCAGTGGGAAGGGGCCTACCTACAGGCTGAGACCTCGGAAGGAGGATCACTCAGCCTCACCGACCCCCAGAGTGAGGGTTACCTGTGGAGCCTGGGAAGGAGCCAGCCCAGCAGAAGGCCTGAAAGCAGCTACCAAACCACTAGCTCACAGGGGAGGACTGAGTAATCCTGCACCCCCTGGCCAGATAAGTGGAGAGAGCATTCTGGTGGGAAACCTGACCAGCTCCATACCCAGGACTGAAAGCCCTTTCAAGTAGTAGCTACTGGATCCCCTTGCCCAAGGATTCCTCCAGACAGCTAAAGAAGAGAATTTATCTGGGGTTTTTTTTGGGGGGGGGGGTACACCTGGAGGGCTGGGGAGCTCTTCCAACAAAGAGACATTGCTGTTTAATAGACTTGTACATAGTTGCCAGGAAGTTGTCTTCATTTTACTGTTCCTTTGGGCATCCCATACACCCCTTACCCCATCCAAGTCCAATATCCCTAAAAACCAAGCTCAAGGACTATTTACTGTCTCTGTAATGCAAGTCTGAGGAAATGTATGTTGTCTGTCTGTGCAGGACTATAGGTAGACCCAAATCTTCAGCAACTCCTAAGGGGGTAGTGCTACATAGGCACATTGGGAAGCAAGAAGAAATCTCTCCAAAGCGAGAAAAATCCTCTCTTAAGCAGTAATAGGATCCCCATTGGGAGCCTTCCACTCTATTCCTGGTTTGGTGACATAATAAAGTGTATATAAACCCTACATTTCATATTCTTGATATTATTATTATTATTATTATTATTATACAGGATTTATACAAGGTTAACAGTTTGTGCAGCAGTTTACAACATGAGGGCAGACAGTATATTTACGATACAATTCAATACAGGAGGATATGTGCCTGCTGCACCATGTACTTGTATGAAAAAGTATCCTGTTCTCTTGGTATTGCTTCCTTTGTGTTTAATTCCTGGTGTTCCTGTTAGTCCCTCTGCTTTCCTATTAAAAACTGACTACACTAGTCAGGAGAGCACAGCGTGGTCAGTTCTCTAGCAATGCTGGGAACACAGTGTACTCTCCTCCAATGATCAGATTTTTCCTGACACACCCCCTTTACAGCCATGAACTATAAACACAAGTGTACTGCTGTTTCTCCATCCTCACCTCTCTATGCAGCTGAGAACAGAAGGTTTTTATCACTTATAAAAGGGGAAAAAGGTTTTATAATGTTTTTTTTATATCTATACACAAATGTTTTACCTTTCATTTGTATTTTAAACTTGGTGGGTTGTTTTACAAGGTGAGTGTTTACATATATTTTAAAAGGGGACCTTCACTCTAAAATCAAAGTTTGGGGTATTGTGAAATTCACCCCATCACATCCCCTTTTCACAAAAACTGACCTTTCTTTTCCTTGTATCTACTTTTTTCTGTTTTTCCCTACTGGCACAGTGCCCATCACCATTCTCTTCCAGGCGAGAATAACATTTAATTCTTCTTGTGTAGACACCTGACATACTGATGTCACATATCCCAGGAGGCTGCAGGAGAAGACTCCCTACCACTCACATAAACAGACCTGGCCTGGATCTTGCACTTGGGCAGACAGAGAACTGATGCCGCGACTGTGTACATACTGCTCTATGAATGGAGAAAAAATATTGCCTCTGGGGATATATGTATACCAGGAGGCATTACTGTCCTCCATTCATAAAACAGTGTATAAAAGGTCATGGTGCCAGATCTTCGTCTGCACAAGATCTAGAGGCACATCATCAGGATGAAGGGGGGGGGGGCTGAAGATGCAGGTAACAGCCAGCTCGCTGAGCTATAAAGAAAGAAGACAACAGCATGGGACAGCCCCTGTGTAAGGAGAGCGGGTCGAGAGAAGAGGATAACAATGAATCCATTGGGCTTGTACAGCCGAAAATGAGGATTAAAGTGTTATTAACCCATAACAGTAATATCAGTCTGTATATGCAGTAAAGCATGCTTGTTATACTCACTGTGGAACCTAAGGGGTTAATCCTCCGCATTGTATAAAATGGCCGTTTGGCCCTGTTTTCTCTGCCCCTCTTTTTGTTCAAATGTCCACCTGATAAGACAGACTGAACCCGTAGTCACATGCACATGCTCTCTTTAGTGTGTATTGCTAGAGGTTTTTTTTGATCAGCACAGGCCAATCAGCACTGTCCAGACAGAGGTCAGGGGTTTTGAATCCTCCTAGAGCAGAAAGAAAACTCCTTCTACAAGCTTTAACCAGTGCTCTACTGAAGTCACAAGACTGCTCTATCTGATGATGAGAAAAGGTATTTAGCAGTTTATGTTTACTAAATCAATGGCATTTCCATGTTCTGTGTACTGTAGGAGACCAGATATCGTGAATGTAGGGTCCTGGGTTTAGTAACGATGTAAACTCTGTGGAGGCCCCTAGTCAGTTGCAGCTTTGACCCGATATATTTTTTTATAGAAGATGCTTTAAAGCCCCCTGTAGGTCATCATTTTAGCATTATGGAGGAGGTCTGGTGCTGGAATTATTAATTCTAGCTTACACGGTGATATGTAACATGTACCGCAATCAATATTTTCATGCGTAGGCACCCGGACGCATGCGTTTACATTTGTACTTGCTTATTTGTGGAGGGGGGAGGGGTTATTTTGTGTGCTTTCCTTTTTTTAATTAACTTTGTTTTGTACATGGGGACAAAAAATCTTTTGGTGACAGGTTCTCTTTAATGAGACATCCAGGGTCTAAAAGGTACTGGATGTTTCCTCTGTGCTCTACTGAATGGAATGCAGTGCAGATCACACTGCGTTACATTCTTTCCCGGACTCGATGGTCGGAGACATTGACAATGGGGACCCAGGAGTGATGTCATACACATTGCTTCTGGGTCACGAACAAGAAAGGGAGGAGAGCAGGGCTAAATGTATGGAAAAAAAACCCTGCCCGGCACCCGGAACTACATATCTTGGTGATAGGAATTGCGCATCCCTGCTCTACATTACACGTACCTGTAATTGCACCAAAATGTTTTACAAACTGACAGCTTAAAGATGGGCTTTTAAGAAACAAACTGCAATTTGAACCTGATGTCTATGGTTTAGGTACTTTAAGTTGTTATTAGGTACATTACATTAATACAGTATTTTCTCTATAGAGTCTTTAATGTAAAGTTTTGTTTCTTTGAGTTCATTCATTTTTTCTACCCTTTGTAAACAATTTAAGAAAGCTTTACTGTAATTTTCAAATCACTAATATTATTGCAGGGTCCTTAAACGGTTTGGGGCCCGTATGCTGGTGCCAACTCTGCCTATCTGGTAATTTGGCAATGAAAATGAGCACCAATTGTAAGTGGTGTGGTGGATCCTCCTTAAAGTGTTCAATATACTTTCTACCAATCTCCATATACATGGTTCTTACGACAAATAGAGGGGTCATCCCAGTGGAGGGATGTCAGGGTTGCCTTCTACACTGTATTCAAAAATAATAAAAAATTTTCTGCTTTATATACATTTTAAAGCGGTATTCAACACTTTCCACCGCAGCCATGTTTTTTTCCCTCTTATATGAAGTGCTGCATTCTCTTCAAAACACATGCTCACCCACAGAGCAAATCCAGGATTGTCCTGCTATGATCTGCTTTTTGGATGCCATACAGCAGGTCCTATGCCACCATCTTGGTACTGACTGCCTCTTTTGGGTGCAGGCAGCCAGGTCCAATGATGTACCAGACATGCCTACCCAGCCCGCCCACCAGCTGCTTTGTGTGCCAATCCAGAAGCCTCCTAAGAGATGTTATGTAGGTATCCCAGGAGGCTGCAGCATCAGGTACATGTCATTCCAGCCTAGACGGCATTGCAGCAGGGGCAGGGCTAAAAAAAATTAAAAATCATCTTCGATTGGATGAGCGATCTCTCTTGAATTCTTGTTTTTTTGTACACTGTATGCTGGTTAATTTCTTACCACTAAAAATATTGAACAAGAAAATTAAAAGAAACTAAAAAAACAACAACAAAAAAAATATTAAAAATGTTTAATTTCTGGGGGATGTGATGTAAGTATCCCAAGTACATATCATTCTGGCCTAGACAGCATGGCGGCAGGGGTGGGGCCAAAAATGAAAAAAAAAATTCTCTTTGAGTGTATGAGCAATCTGTCTTGAATCCCTCTTTTTGTACACTGTATGCTGCTTAATTTTTACCACTAAAAATATTGAACAAGAAGATTAAAAGAGACTAAAAAACAACAAAAAAAATATTAAACATTTTCAGTTCCTGGGAGATGTGATGTAAGTATCCCAAGAACATATCATTCTGGCCTAGATAGCATGGCGGCAGGGGTGGGGCCAAAAAAGAAAAAAAAATATCTTTGAGTGTACGAGCAATCTATCTTGAATCGCTCTTTTTTGTACACTGTATGCTGCGTAATGTTTTACCAATAAAAATATTGAACAAGAAAAAAAAATTAAAAACAAATAGAAAAAATATGTATAAAACTGTCAGCAATTCTGCTTGGGGAGGGAGGGGGTGTTAAAACAGAACTCCTTTTGGGAGTTAAGTTGCCCTTTACCTTTGCATTATCAGTGAATTATTTAATGTGGACAGAATTGCCTTTTTGAAATTGTGCAACAACTGTGGTAGAAGTTTGGATTGGTAGCTACCAATAACTCCTCCACTTTTCCACCATCCAGCTGTTAAAATGAGCTCATTTTTGACAAGTTGAAGTTAGTATGGGCATATGCAGCGCTGCTTTGCTTATCAATCATGAAAGAATCCTCTGTGTTTTTATGCAAATGTGAATTTCCACTGTTTTTTCATAGTTATAATAGCCCCACATTTTGATTTAGACTCCAAAATATGCTAAATATTTCCCATTACAACAACATGCCTTCTACCACTTTTGTTGCTCGGGAAACAAAAAAAAAACTTTTAGTCCTTTTTAAGGAGCTTAATTTCTAAAAGCTTGGATTTAGTGCGCTGAAGAGCCTGAGTGAGCCACTAAATCAATTCATGCAGACTTCAGAAGTCAAGAGTCAAAGAGCATTAATTAGAAGCAGGGTAATGCATGTTCTTGTAGCATTTTTGTGACAATTTTCAGTTGTAGAAGTTTAAGAGGGACAAGCAAAGAATTTGAACAAAAGCTTTGAGTTGGATTAGATTTCTCTCCCTTTGCCAGATTTTTACAGTCTTTGCAAATATGTACCATACTATGCATACCTTTCATTATCTTACCATTTATGTATAGATGGCTCTGGAATTCTGCTAATCATTTAAGCATATAAAATGAAATTGTTTATTCTTCCTATTTAAAGGTATTTCACTAGTTCCCAGGGGGTGAAAAGGACAGCTCGGTGACATGGAGAACGTATAATCGACCCAGGGGGAAGGCCATCAAGCCAACCAGTTACTTTGCCCTGTTTTGGCAAAGTACAGTTTTACTTTAAGGTAAACTAACAGCAAACTTTTTTTTTTCATTTTAAATAGAGCAAGGGAGAGTTATAACTCAGATTCGGCGGCCTGATTAAAAAGGCCACTACCATGAAGCAAAGCATTGCGGCTGTTGCATGTATACAGCCCTCTCAGGGTGTAATGTTAGTATTCGGGTGGTTTGCCGAGGAGCAGTAAAACTGCAGCAGCTGTTACTGCCCCCTAGTAGTCCATGTGAAAGAGTACTTTAGGCTATAATTCAATTTTGGGTAAAGGCTGAGTGTCTGCTTGTCTCAATCCAGAGCACTATGTGCTATTTCTCTCTTCTGCCTGTTCCTCTGCTGATAGCATGAGTCGCTTGTGAGAAGTTTTCCTGACACCAAGAGATAAAAAGGTGACAAAGGAGCGAGCTCCAGCTGATTGACAGCCTCAGCTCTGTTCCTGTGTGCAGTGTGAAGGAGGTGTGTCCCTTCCTTCCAATCATTCTCACAGCTCTCCTAACTGAGCTCTGCAGTGTGTAAGTTTAGCTGTCCACCCTATTTTCTGACAGCTTAGGCAATCTGTATAAATTCTAGACTTTGAATGGATGTAAAGAAGAGAAGACCGCAGATAAACAGGTACAACTTATATAGGAAGATTTGTTTAATCTCTGGGATCACCTGAGGCTAGTAATTTCCCCAGGTATATGTAAGAATTACAATCATTTTATAGGACATATATAAATCTCCTAGACTCCTGTTGGGACTCCTAATAAAAAAGAACACTTCTGGGTATACAGGAACAAGTGAAGTCTTCTTTTTCATCCCATGATGCAATGTTTGGAACCTAACCAACCAACCAGGCTTAAGTGTTGTCATGTGGGAGCAAGACATGGGGAGGCAACACAGAGCATACACAGGGCTTACGGCTCAGGGCTCCAGAAAGCAAACAGGGCATAGGGCCCTCAATGGTCTCCTTAGAATCATTCATTGTCCTTGTTTGTTGCTAGCTTTAGAAATACCTTCCATACAAATTTTATAGTACTGTCATCAATGTGTATATCGAAACAAAGCTTTTTTAATAAATAGTGAAAACAACCACTGACAGTATAGTAAGGGTTTCTTTTTTCTTCTTTTTTTTTTTTTTTTGCTGTCTGTCTTATTAAGGGAGATCTCCAATCCAGTCCTGTCTCACAGACTCAGCAGAAAGTGAGTTGAAGCCTCTGCAAAATGAGGCAAAATCCGAAATGTGTGAGAACAATGTGGAAGCCATCACCTTTTATTCTGCCTTGAAGCTGAACTCCAGCCAAAAATAATAAGAAAAAAACCAACAGCCCATTAAACGATAAAATAACAAGACGAGCTTTTGCTGCAATATTTACCTTCAATCTAGAGATTTCCCATGAAGTACTTTTTTACTGCTACTAGATGTCCTCAGTCTGATGCCTAGCTTCATTCAACCCACTTCCTCTGAGCTCAGGTTGTCCTGGACCTGTCCCAGCCTGTGACTGGACAGTGAAAGAAGAAGCAGCACAGTGATGATCTCATCTCCGTGTCACTCTGCTTCCTCATCCTATCAGATGCTGCTTGTTAAATGACAAACTGATCGGTTCATTGTGGTGCTTCTTCCTCTCACACTTCAGCCCTGATGTGCAGGCATTGCAATAGGCCAATACCTGGTCAAATTCAGGTACTTACACTGGGTGCATTTAAAAAAAAATTTATTGATTTATTATTGATTACGGAGCTGCATTGATTTGTGTTTTTTATATTTGCCTTGAGTTCAGTAACATTTTGGATTTTGCTGAATTTTCTGTTCTAGTGGCATTGATCACCAGGACTAATAGAGGGTGTTAATCTCCTGAGTGGGAACACAGCCAGCAATAAAAACTCAACTAAGGTTCTAAGGTTGACCATACACTATACAATCTGATTGTACAGTCTCCTATAGGTCTACCACAAACTATTAGAAAAGTGAACCAGTGGGTGAGACCCCACTAGAAAAGAAGTCCTCAAGAGAACATAATTATTTTCTAGTGGGGTCTCACCCACTGGTTCATTTTTCTACTAGATTGTTTTGGTCCTGAGGATACCACCCTGGGACTTGGGTGAGTCGGCATATTTACTATATACTCACTTACCATTTCATGTGCCAGGGAATCCCATTTTAGGTTTTTGCTATATCCTACCACAAACTATGTACTGTAAGGACTTTCCAGATTTGTTATTTATTGCATGAGGTGATTGTAGCCATATTAGTGCATTTGCGGCAGAAACAATTGAGTACTGTCCGTGATACTTTTTTTATTTGCACTAATAAACAATTTTGAGGGCAAGCTTTCAGGGAATGTCCCCTTCTTCAGGTCCAAGCAGTACTGATCACAAAGGTATAGCAGAATGTTGTTATCCATCCCCTACATCTCTTCTAACATTCTGCTATACCTTTGTGATCAGTACTGCTTGGACCTGAAGAAGGGGACATTCCCCGAAAGCTTATTTATTGCATAAATTGTTTAGGTTTGTCCTCGTATTGGATAGGTATGGTAAAACTGAGTGAGATTGTGCAATCAAATTGTATAGTGTATGGCTAGCTTAACACTTGCCTAAACAACTGGGCCATAACTACACTTTAACGTTACCCACTACTGAATATTTTGATTTGAATTAATGCTCTACCTCCTCAAACTTACAGAATGCTTGATGGGTCTGCTCCTCTTCATACAAACATGACCACAGCAATTGGCCACCACTGGAGCAATGGCATAAACAGAAAAAAAGTCAGCATCAACAATATAAATAAACAACCAACCATAAGAACTCCCAAAGAACCATTCCCCTCAGTGTATAAACATGGTTCACATAGGAAGTTCACAAAAATTAATCACAATTGGGATAGCATTGAATTATACATTCCCCCGTGCTCCTTATGGCACAGATAGAATTATGTAAACATAAGTCAACTGGGAAGAATATACCTTCTAGTTCTTCCATCAATGTTTAGGATACGTTGACAAGTTTGTTAGACTTAGCATTTACAGTATTTAGAGAAAGTGATTACAGTGCTGCACTCCATGTTTCCTAAAGAAAAATATATACCCTAATATTTGAAAAGTTTGGAAGAGGGTTAATGCACAGTTATGGTCCATTTAGTTACATATGTATCCCTCATTTGCAAAGTCAAACTTTGGTCATATAGAACTTAATGGATCTCATATGTTGCTTGGAAAAATGTCTTTACCATTTCAGCAGCCACCTCTCCAACAATATTACATACAGTTGAACACATTCCATATCTTTCATTTCTTTCCCTTTATTTTCTTTCTTTTTTTTTCTTTAATGAATTATTAGCATTTATTGTTTGAGTACAGGTGGAGTTATTGGCAGTGAATCTGCTCTGGAGTCTGGAGAACAGAAGGGAACCTTTCCCAAATTGTGGAGGACAGGTCTCTCAACTTATACCATGTTCTGTCTTTGGACTTTATTGTAACATTGTGTCAATCTAAAATCACAGATAGGTAAGGTTGTAATGAAACTGAGCATCACAAAGTACTGAAAACAACTTAATATACAGTAAATAATATATAGTAATCTATGGTGCCGTGAAAACGTATTTGTAAAGTAAAGTATTTTAAATGATGATTTCATTTATTAAGGGAAAAAAGTTGTTCAAACCTGACTGGCCCTATGTGAAAAATAACTGCCCCCTAAACCTAGTAACTGGTTGTGTCATGATCGGTGGCAACAACTGCAGTCAAGCGTTTGCGATAACTGGCAACGAGTCTCACATTGCTGTGGAGGAAATTTGGCCCACTCTTCTTTGCAGAATTGTTTTAATTCACCACATTGGAGAGTTTTCGAGCATAAACGGCCTGTTTAAGGTCATGCTACAGCATCTCAATTGTATTTAAGTTCAAACTTTGACTAGGCCACTCCAAAACCTTAATTTTTTTTTTGGGGGGGGGGGTTTGAGACATTCAGAGGTGGACTTGCTGGTGTGTTTCAGATCATTGTCCTGCTGCATAACCAAAGTACGCTTGAGCTTAGGTCACAAACTGATGGCCGGACATTCTCCTTCAGGATTTTCTGATAGAGAGCAGAAATTATGGTTCCACCAATTATGGCAAGTCATCCAGGTTCTTAAGCTGCAATGCATCCCCAGACTATCACACTACCACCACCAAGTTTGACTGTTGATATGATGTTCTTTTTTTATGAAATGCTGTGTTAATTTTACTCCAGACGTAATGGGACACCCCCCCTTTCAAAAAGTTCAACTTTTTTCTCATCAATCCAAAGAATATTTGCTCAAAAGGGGATAATCAAGATGTTTTTTGGCAAATGTGAAACAAGCCTTTGTATTCTTTTTGGCCATCAGTTGTGAATTAGTGAATCATGAACATTGACCTTAACTGAGGCAAGTGAGGGCTGCAGTGCTTTGGATGTTGTTCTGGGTTCTTTTATGACCTCCTGGATGAGGTGTCGTTGTGCTCTTGGAGTAATTTTGGTAGGCCGGCCACTTCTGGAAAGGCTCATCACTGTCCCAAGTTTTCTCCATTTGGGGATAATTGCTCTCACCGTGGTTCTCTGGCATCCCAAAACTTTAGAAATAGCTTTCTAATCCTTTCCAGTCTGATACATGTCATTTACATTGTGTCTCATCTGTTCTTAAATTTCTTTAGATCGCAGTATGATGTGTTGCTTTTTGAGATCTTTAAGTGTGCTTCACTTCGTCAGACAGCTTCTATTTAAGTGATTTCTTGATTCAACAGGTCTGACAGTAATCAGACTTGGGTGTGGCAAGTGAAATCCACAAAATGTGGTTGATCACAGTTCATTCATGATTTAGCAAGGTAAGACATGTTTAGACAGCTTTTTTCCCTTAATAAATTTTTTTTTCCTTAAACTGCATTTTGAATTTACTCAGGCTATGGTTATGTAATTTAAAAATGTGATGATCTGAATCATATAAGTGTGACAAATATGCAAAAAAAAAAACATCAGTAAGGGAGCAAATACTTTTTCACAGCACTGTAAATAAAGCTGAACTTCAGGTTTAGTGCTAAAAATAACCCTTGCAAGATCTGTTGTTGGTGTCAATATAGTCCTAATGACACCCAAAATGAAGATCACATGTGCAGTGTGTTTGCCTGCACCAGACTGCATTGTATTATTATTCAGGATTTCTACAGAGCAAAGAGTTTACACATCACTTTATAATATAAATGGAGAAAGGACAGTTACAATATAATAAAATACACGTGGGTTAAGAGAGCCCTGCTCATAAGAGCTTACAATCTAATTGGGTGGGGTAGTAAAGCAGTACCATGCGATCCAGTGCAGTGCATTTTTTTTAAATTGTGCGTGCACTACTTTTGGTGTGATCCAGTGTGATTTCAGCCCATTCAAATGAAATTGCATAGGAATCACAAAGTAACATGGACTACTGTGTTCCTGTATGATTCAGTTGTGAACAAGTCCTTAATGTCTGTTTTATTTAGATAGAGGAATAATATTTCATACTTATCATATTCTTTGCTTCCCCAACAGCTGACGCTCTCTGATCTCCAGATGGCTATTTCTACATTGTATGTGATGATGCCGAACCGCTCTGCCACTGACCGGATAAGCAGCACTAAATATGGGTACAACATGAAACATGGTCAGAAAAGTGGTCTTCACTTTTAACATGTAGAATGATAAAATGTTATTAATAATTTACAGATTATTCACACTTGACATGTTGATGTTGACATGTGATGTTAAAAATATTATTCGTCTATATCCAGGAAGTCCCAGAACCACTTGCAACTACTGGTGCATATTCCTATAATCCTCATGTGCATTCAGGTGGATATTTTGCATTCTGGTATGGCAGATAGTATGCAAAAGCTACAAGGTTGTGTCTAATTCTTAAAATATATCCTATGAAATATAACAGTCCAATACTTTCCTGGTAAAACTGGCCATAAATGGACAATTCATTGAGTAAAACACTACCAGGATCTACTGCAAAATTTATAACCTACTCAATGTTCAGATATGTTGGAACGGTGGTTAACGGACTCACTTCCTGTCCTGGCAGTGTATTGTCACAGGAACAGAAGTAATGGGGAAATCACCCAAACAAGGGCTTAGACAACAATAACATTTGTCAAAGTTTCCAAAGCTGGCCATAAACTAGTAGACTTTTTTGAAAATTTTTATTTTTGGAAAGTTTGCTTGATTCTCCAGTTGTTAATGGGGTCAAACCAATAAAGGAGCATGATGTAAAATTTTTTTAAAATTCTTGTGCAGTAAATGTGGTTTTTGTTTGGGAACTCCATTCATACCGAAATTGATTGTTAAAAGCAAATAAAATTTTGAAGTTCTTTTGAGTGACAAGTTTTGGCTAGAGATACCCTTTGGGGTTGATTTACTAAAGGCCCCTAGATTGTTTACTTTGCAAGGGAAAGTGCACTTTGCAAGGGAATTTTACTCAGAGTTTAAGCCAACCATAGACGGAGCAATTTTTTTTCCTGCAACCCACCAACACGGATTGTGTTTTCCCAGTGTGAAGGGGGGACACATTGATTACTGCTAGTTGCTATAATAGCCGCTAGCAATAATCACATGTAAAATCCGACAGGCTGGTTGTCCTAAGTTGATAGATCGATAATGTAGAACACATTCAGCCTACCCATACATGGTTCAAATCTCAGCTGGTCCCTGCTGAACCTTCTGAACTGTGAACCATCTATAACCAGCTTTAGCGAATAAAGTAAAGCTCTGCTGACTTTCATTATCCAGTCATGTGCAAGTGAAAAGGCTGTTTTTTTATTTTCCTTGCACATGATTGGGTATCCTTTGCAAAGTACATTTCACCACACTCTAAGTTCTTGGGGAAAATTCCCATGCAAAATGCCACTTCCATTGCAAAGTGACCAGCCAATTTGCCTTTAGCAAATCAACTCCTCCAGACATTCTACAATCATATACACTCACTGGCCACTTTATTAGGTACACCTTGCTAGTACCAGGTTGGACCCCCTTTTGCCTTCAGGACTGCCTTCATTTTTCATGGCATACATTCAACAAGGTGTTGGAGACATTCCTTTAGAGATTTTGGTCCATGTTGACGTAATAGCATCATGCAATTGATGCAGATTTGTGGGCTGCACATCCATGATGCAAATTTCCCACCACATCCTAAAGGTACTCTATTGGATTGAGATCTGGTGACTGTGGAGGCCATTGGAGTACAGTGAACTCATTGTCATGGTTAAGAAACCAGTTTGAGATTATTTGAGGTTTGTGACATGGTACATTAAACTGCTGGAAGTAGCCATCAGAAGATGGGTACACCGAAGTCAAAAAGGGATGGACATGGTCAGCAACAATACTCAGGTAGGCAGTGGCATTTAAACCATGCTCAACTGACATTAAGGGGGCCCAAAGTGTGCCAAGAAAATATCCCCCACACTATTACACCACCAACCTGAACCGTTGATACAAGGCAGGATGGATCCATGCGTTCATGTTGTTTACTCCAAATTCTGAACTTACCATCAGAATGTTGCAGCTGAAATCAAGAATCATCAGACCAGGCAACATTTTTCCAGTCTTTTATTGTCCAATTTTGGTGAGCCTGTATGAATTGTAGCCTTTGTTTCCTGTTCTTAGCTGATAGGAGTGGCACCCGATATGGTCTTCTGCTGCTGTAGCCCATCTGCTTCAAGGTTCAGTGTGTTGTTTGTTCAGAGATGGTATTCTGCATACCTCGGTTGTAACAAGTGGTTATTTGAGTTACTGTTGTCTTTCTATCATCTCGCAGTAGTCTGCCCTTTCTCCTCTGACATCCACAAGGCATTTTTGTCCACAAAACTGCCGCTTACTGGATATTTTCTCTTTTTCAGACCATTCTCTGTATACCCTAGAGATGGTTGTCTGTGAAACTCCCAGTAGTTTAACAGTTTTTGAAATACTCAGACCAGCCCGTCTGGCGCCAACAACCATGCCACGTTCAAAGTCACTTAAATCCCCACTCAGATGCTCAGTATGAACTTCAGCAAGTCGTCTTCACCATGTCTAGATGCCTAAATGCAATGAGTTGCTGCCATATGATTGGCTGATTAGCAATTTGTGTTACCAAGCAATTGAACAAATGTACCTAATAAAGTGGCCGGAGAGTGTATGCTTCAACGGGCAACAATTTGCATGTTTGCGTCCATAAAGAGGGAGGGGTAGTGCTTTGAATGCCAAATGTCTTATTAGAAAATAATAATAAACTTCAATCCAGGTACTCTAAAAATCTGAAAAATCAATCCTAGTAATCAGACTTTGAATTCCAGAATTTGAAATCAGAATTAAAAAAAAAGCTGAAAAAGTTGAAAAGAAAAACTTGTAATTGCTGTGAGAAGCGGTAGCCAAACACACCAGCGTTATTTCCACAACCAGGAGGAGAGCTCGTTTCATCTCAGAATTCAAAAGTAAAACAGCAAGTGTGATATTCTACCTTATTGGTCCATGCAGGTAGATGTTAATGCACGTCAACTGAATTGAGTTTTTAGGTAAGCAACTGTTTCAAGGGCATGGGAAATTAATACAAAGGAGAGGGGGACAAGAACGCCATAGTAGTAAAACAGTACCAGGCGATCTCTCAAGATTTATATGAAATAGATTTGTAAACATCCCGCCAAAAGAACACTACTAAAAGCAGTTTCTTGCATTTCATAGGAAAACATAAAATGAAAATAAAGATTTCAAGGTTAGTAGTCTTATGGGCAAACAGCACACCTGCATGTACTTCTTCCAAGCACTTTATACTCACTCATTTCCCCTTAGCTTTAAAATGTAAATGTAAAATCTCTGTTTACATTTCTTAAAATGCAGATGTTAGCCTTCCTTTTTACTATGTAGACTTGGGCTAATAAGCCGGTGTGATGTGATGCCATTGAGTAATGATTTCTGAAAGCAGCACACTGCACCCCTCTACATTCATGTACAACTTGTCACGGAGGCTGGTCAAATAACTCTTTAACTAGGTGACATTTTTTCCGTTCACAATTGGCAATGCCACTCTAAAATGACACTAAGCAGACATGTCTGCATGAGCTTTACTGAAGGAAATATGTCCTTACTTTACCAAAATGCAACACAAGTCAATTAATGTCTGTTCTTATTAGAGCATGCTTTGCTTTTAAGAAAATAGGTCCACTTTTTTTTATAGAATTTGGCACCGTATTGCATTACATGTTCACTGAAAGGCCTTTGGAGAAGACGTATCTTGGGTACCATGTTTCCCTTTTTACATTAAGCTGAATTAAATAGAGAAATACCAGCACTGACACATAAACAAATCTGAGTACATTATGGCGGAGCAGCGGAACACTGCCACACTAGAGTGACTTTGCAGCACACCTTAGCAGCGTTAATTTATTCTGACACTGCTGGCTTGTTTTAATTGTCTGCATCCCTTACAAAGATCCCTTATGTTCTGATCCTTGGATGTATAAAATGCTGGAACAGTACTAATCCCCTTGGGCAACAGACCAGTTTGCCAGAGAATATGATCTGTAACTGGGCTTTAACAAGTTGTTGAAAAGTCACAAATGATGATAATTCAATAAGGCAGGTCAGGGATTGGGTTACCATCTGATAAGGTGACTCCTGGGATTGTAATTGTAAGGGGGTTTTTAGCATTATCTTTTTTAGCTTCACAGAAGGCATTTTTGTGGAGGATTTGTAGTTGATTTGGGAATGATTATGTCATTTAAACTGTAATCAGGAGCAGAGCCCAATAAACATAAAGGTACCAATACAGTCTGAAACCTTTGCATAAATACAGATTATTCTACTGTGACTGTGGCACTGTGCGAGCAGGTATGAAGCAAAAGCAGATGTCGTAACTTGGTGTGTTGAAGAATTTGAGATGATTTTTTGTTCTTTTCTAATGATTTGAGAATGACACCCTAATGCTCAAATAATAACCATTAAGTAAGGAAATCAGCCTTCTAAGGTTTTAGCTTGAAAAGTCCATCCTTGCCACCCAAGCCATGCACACGTGACCATGGACCATCTCCTTGATTATAGAACAACTGGAATAGTGCTTGCAAAACAGAAACAATTTAGTCAATATGTTTGGGAACTCATACTCCTTTCTCTAGTGAGGATAGGGAAAGCTTCACTTGCCTACTGTCCTATAGAACCTGTGCTTTTCGACAGTCTCTATGGAGAGTGCAGGTAACCTGCATTGTCCAATGAATTATGGAAACAGAATCATCCAATTGTTTGATTGTAGTAAAATGATCAGAGATTCTTATATAGGAGTCTAGTTCTACAATCTCAATTTCAGTTTCAACTTCTTTGAGCAATAATAAGTACACAGACTACATGGCATTCTTTATCGCCAGCCTTTAAACAATATTTATTTATTTCAGGTACTTATATAGCGCTGTCAATTTTATACAGCGCTTTACATATTGTACATTCACATCAGTCCCTAACCCTCAAGGAGCATACAATCTAAGGTCCCTAACTCACATTCATCCATACACATACTAGGGCCAATTTAGACAGGAACCAATTGACCTACCAGCATGTCTTTGGAGTGAATATACTTAAAACGCTCACTATTCTGGTAATCTAGATTGCTAACTACTTTCACAATATATTGAATGAAGATCCATGAGTCTATTGGGTTTTTTTTTTTTTGCTACAATAAAGAGTTTAGATTGATTCAGAAGCATTGGCACAGAGGATTCTGTTAGATTAATGAGAATATTGGACAAAAAAAAAGCATTCAGAGCAGTCGTTCCAATAATCTATTCATTAGTACACAGCTTTCAAGAGTTGATCATGACAGTTCATGTGAAAATATTCGAAGGGACAAGCCTGAAAATTTTTCTTGTAAGTTAACTGATCAAATGATTTTTGTGTAATTAGTATAGTATTTGTACAAAAGAAAAAAAAGGAGCGACCAAGTTAACTGATCAAACGATTTTCGTGTAATTAGTATAGTATTTGTACAAAAACAAATAGAGCGACCAAGACCTTGCATTCTTGGAAATGAAAGAATATATTACAATACATTATGTCACTTCGAAAGTTGTATTCTGTCTTACAAGAATGTTTATAACTTTAGTAACCTATTCGTTTTCAATATGAGACTAGTATTGCAAAAAAAAAACAGGACGATCATTCATCTGATACGCTCATCGTGTATTACTAGGCTTACCACCTAAAAATATTGGTGCTGGAAACTAAGCTGATTATGACTTCATAATAATTGTTGGCATTTATGTCCATGAAAAAAATGTGATGAAAGAAAATGCATCCCATAAATTTCTCTAATTATGTCAAACTGAAAAACATTGAATATGCAACACATTGGAGTTGATTTACTAAAAGCAAATAGGCTGTTCTTGTTGCAAGGGAATTTTCCCTTAGCTTAGTGAATGTGGGGGAAATTTACTTTGCAAGGATTAGTCAATCACGTGCAAGGAAAAAACAAACAAACAATATTTTTGTTTGCAAATGAATAAATGATGGAATTCAAGTAACAAATTCACTAAGCTAAATGTAAATTAATTTGAATAGTGCACAGCCCCTTCAATAAATCAACCCCATTATGATAGAAAAAATACCTGTATGGGTACGATGAGAGGGGAGAGTTCTCATCTTTTTTTTTTCCATACACCCTTACATTGTTATTGTGCACCCCAATATACAGTACATGGGTACAGCAGCACACAGCCATTCATGCCAATGGCAGGCTGTACGCTGCACCTGGGCAGAGGAAACATTCCAGCAATTACACTGAATGGGCTCAAGCGCCTTTGTGCAAAAGACAAGATAAAGAAAGATTAATTATTATTGTGGGGCAAAGTCAATCCTCTGTATGACTCAGCTGCCTGTGTGCAAGAGCCCTACAGATCTTTTTGAATTAAAAAGAAAAAAACAAGATGAAGAAAGATCAATTAATAATGTGGGGCTAAACCTATCCACTGTATGGCCTGAGGAAATATTATTTACAATATAATATCTAGTTCTAGACACTCACACTTCAAATGGATCATTGCTGTTTTTCATGTACCTGAAGCTTGTATTCATGGAGGTTGATATACTAAATGAGTAGAAACTGTTGATTTAGAAAAATGTATATTCCCTTGGCAAATAAGGTGAAAACTGTGTTTGCTATTAATACCCAGTCATGTGCAAGGAAAATGAACAAAATGGGATTTTTGCTGCACATGACTGGATGATTAAAATAAACACAGCATTATTTTTTTCGCTTAGCTAACTAGCCATTCACATTTCATAAAGTGTAGCCTCTGTTCCTTTAGTAAATCAACCCCATGCTGTCAGTAGACAGTTGTTTACCTTAGTACCAGCCATTTTTCATGGAGTGCTTGGTCATGTGGTCACCTTGACAAATCTTGTTTCTTCGCTTAGCACCACTCACTCCTGTCAATTCTCTTTTGTTCGTAGATCACTTTGACAACTAACATTTTCAGAGGGAGGTCAGCAATGAGCCCCATATTTCGTACACATTTCATTTAAAGTGACAACATGGTCAAAACAGCAAAAAACAATACTTGGAAAAGAAGAGAATATGCTTCCCTTTTTGGCATTTTAAGAGCCGCCGTGATGTTGCTCCCTAGATGATGCAAGTATTCAACACTTCTTTGTGTGTTAATATTTGCTACCACCACCACACGCAGTGGTCCTCCTTTAAACTCAAATGTCACTTTAGGGTGTACAAGCCAAAGGGGAGGTACAACGAGTGCAACAGGGGAAATAGGTATTCAAACCATTATGCTGGTCAAATAGTTGCCATGGCCAGGTAGCATCAGCATTATTCCTTCTTCTTTCTAAAGGTGTTACTATTTGCTTTTTTGACCCTGAACTGACAATGCCACTTTAAAAAAAATAGCCAACAAAAGTTCCACATGTCCAAAAGATGAAAGTTTTCCTGTTCATAAAGTGATGTAAACCAGCTGATAGGCCTGAAATGTTTAATGATATCAGTGATATGTATATATGGCCTATTTTGCAAAACATATAGTTACGGTATATGTAAATCTAGGAGCTTGTGAACTCTGTAGGGGAGATTACTAAAACTGGAGCATGCAAAATCTGGTGCAGCTAAGCAGAAAAACCAATCAGCTTCCAGGTTTTATTGTCAAATCTTAATTGAACAAGCTAAAGTCAGAAGCTGATTGGCTACCATGCACAGCTGCACCTGATTCTCAGTGTTCTAGTTTTAGTAAATCCCCCCGTGTATAAAAACACTCTTTGAATAAAGGTGTGCAATTTAAATGAGTTCCATTCAAAAGTGAAAGTTCTGCATGTTTGCCTCCTCCCCCCCTCCACTGCCATATTTGGCACTTTTTGGGGGGGAGCGGATATCTGATTTTGACAGGTACCTGCTCCCACTTCTGGTTCAGTTCGCCACGGCGAAGTGAGACGGAAGTTCGGCCCCCTCTTTCCTCCTGCAGTCTTCTGGGAACTTTCATGGGTCCCTTAAGACTGCCAGTCCAATCAGAATGCCCAGCGCAACTTGCGCATGCGCAGTGGGCACCTGGCGCATGCGCAGTGGGCACCTGGCTGTGAAGCCGCAAGCTGTCACAGCCTGATGCCCACAGTTGTGATGCCGGTGCCAGGGAGAGAAGAGGCAGAGAAGGGATGGCGCGGGTGAGCACATCACTGAACCCTGGGACAGGTAAGTGTGTGTTTATTAAAAGTCAGCAGATACAGTTTTTGTAGTTGCTGACTTTTAATAAACACAAAACTGTCTGGAACTCTGCTTTAAATCTAAATTGTTCAGTTTCCACAGACAAAATGCAAAAAAACAAAAGTCCAATGGAAAATGAATGGTATTGTTTTTGTTTACTTGATCCAGGATTGTTATAGAGAGAGAAGAAGTAATTTAACCATTGGTTGCAGACACAAAATTCTATGGACTCCTATGTCTTTTATCTAGTCATGTTGCCGCACACTAGAAATTGATAGGGGGCATATAGAGTGTTACCCTTTCAGCGCAGTGACACGGTGGAAGGAGAGTTCTTGACCTCTGTTCACCAGGATGACACAGTGACATAGCCTCATGGAATTCTTCCACTGCAGGACATGGAGACTAAGCTTATCTAGTGGGAAATACAGACAGAATTAAGGAAACTATATTCCACCTGAAAGATCTGAGTTATGTTTCAGATGTTGAAAATAGACACAGCTGTCAATTGATGTGTGCATTTTGACATGAAATCCAATGTTTCCTTGCTGGGTGGAAAGCTTATAGACAGCAGTTGTAGAATAAGTTTAATAAAGTTTCTGGATGATATGTTTTCTTACCCATATAAGAAGCCATGTGTATGAACACCTACTCTATAAATTCTCAAATCCACCTCCATGGAATCACTGCTAACAATGTTGTTGTTGTTATTATTATTATTATTATGGTGCCAACAGTTTGCGCAGCATGGTTTTATATGGTGCCAACAATTTGCGTGGCACTTTACAATATAAAAGGAGACAGCACAGTTACAATAAAAATAAACAGAGGGTTAGGAGGGCCCTGCTCACAAGAGCTTACAATCTAATAGGGAGGGGCAAATGGTCATAACTGTGTAAGGATAAGTTGTTGAAGAAAGAAACATTCATTTGTTAAGCTGGTTATAGATGGATCAAAAATTTGGCAGATTTAGCATGGACTGGTCAAATTTTAACCTGCCTAGTGGTCTGATTATGTCAGTATTTCTGTGCTCAAAGCGGTACATTTTTTTGCATGGAAAATGGAAATACGTATGTTCTTTTTTTATTGTAGGCCTGTAATTCTTAAGAATAACTCACTGAAATCTGTCCGAACAAGAGTCTAGTAAACATCCCGGGTATAATAAAATTTGAAACATGAAATAATAAATTATAATTTAATAAATAATCATAAAAAATAATAATATAATAATATTAAATTTAATTCAATAATGTAATCAAACCAAAAACACTGAAATTTGAAATAGAGCACCAAGTTCGCACATCACTGAGTGCAGTCGCAAAATCGTTTTCAGTGTCTGATGACGAATTTCCCCACGAATCATTATCACTCAATTCTGCAAGTGGTTTTAATTTACTATCACTGTTCTCCAGCTGGTCTAAAACCGCTTTTGACCTAAAGGGATGCTTTTTGGACGCCATGGACTTTTCTCAGTTTCCAGGCAGAAAGAACAGTCAAAATGCAGGCAGGGCACAGGAAAAGCACTCGGGACAAAATGTATGTGAAATGGTTTGATACAGTAATGTTTTACTATGAGATTTTAGTGTATTGAGTGAATGTCACTTTTAAAATGTTTGAATTTCCCGCTGGTTCTGTCCCCCGTACATTCCGTACGTCCCGACACTCGCAGGGAACGGAACCTGGAAGATGGATGCTGGCATCGGCCGGAGGAGATGGCCGGAGACGCTGCAGGGGGGACATCGCGGGAACAAAGGACGAGGTAAGTGATCGAGGGAATCACTGAGCAATGCTGCAGGGTAATCCCGAGTGTAGCTCGGGGTTAACGCTTTTGGTACTAAAAGTTAACCCCTAGCTACAAATACCGCCAGGGGGGTTAAGCAGACTTAATTGAACAGATGAGTTATCAGGAATCTCATAAATTTGGACCGAGTAGGAAATAGATGGACAGATTAAGGTAGACAGTCCTGAAGGATGGGAGAGGCTCTGGAGAAGTACTGGATGCAAGCAAGGGAGGAGACAAGGGAGCTAGAGAGCAGGAGGTCTTGGGAGAAGCAGCGAGGGTGGTTTGCTGATATTTTGAGGCAAGACTGGTGATGTAGCTCGGGCCAGAGTTGCCATTACCTTTGTATTTAATAATTTAAATGTTATTTGTTGCAATCAGAAGCCAGTGCAGCGATTGGTAGAGTTGGGTGGCAGACACTGAGCGGGTATTAAGGTAGATAAGTCTGACAGTAACACTCATGATAGACTGAAGGTGGGAGAGCCTGTGTAGAGGAGGGTCAATGAGGAGAGAGTTGGAATGGTAGGGGTGAGGGATAACAAGGGAGTGAACTTGATAGTATCATTTTGATAGAATCATTGGTTGAAAAGGGGTATTTTTTTGAGTAGCTTGGTAGTATGGTTGGTTAATTTTAAGGGGTATATTTTGGTAACGTCACAGCGGTGAAGTCCACAAGATTTGGTTAGTGATTGGATATAAAGCAAAAAGGACAGGTCCAGGATTACACATAGCATCTAGCACCATGGCATGAGGGGAAGTACTGACAGTTGTATTTTAAATCTTGATGGAAAATTTGGGGGGTTAGGGCATGAGGAGGAGTTTAGGAAGTGGTAAGACATCCATCCCTTCATTGATATGTCAGTTAGTAGATTAGTAATGTGGGAGGAGACTGAAGGGCTTAGGTGAGGAGTAGAAAGATAGATTTGAGTGTCACCAGCACAGGTGTAGTAATGGAAGCTGTGGGAAGCTATTGAATAACCAAGGGAGAAGACATAGATAGGGACTAGAAGGGGTCTCAGGACAGAGCCTTGGGGAATCCCTATTGAAATAATAAGAGAGTGAAGATTAGGAAATAGAGTTGTAGGCGACACTGATGGAATGATTAAATAGGTAGAAGGAGAACCAGAAAAGAGCAGAGTTTTGGAGGCCAAGGGAGTGGTGTTTTTTGAGGAGGAGTGGGTGGTTCACTATATCAAGGGCAGCAAAAAGGTCAAATAATATGAGTATGGAATAATTCCTATTGGTTTTAGCAGCTAGCAAGCTTTTGCCATGGTAACTTGGTGTCAAAAATTACTCTGATATCATTCTGGTCGTACACCAATCCCGGTTGGCCATTTCACGCTCAGAAGACAATCAGTTTCCAGGTCGATGAATGAATACTACTGTCACGAGATGTGGTTAACTTTGTCTATCACCAGTAGGGGTGAGAAACCCACAGTAAAGCACACTTCCAGTGTGTCAGATCTTCAACAGAGCTGCAGATGTTTTGCTGTTATTATGCTGAAGTGTAATACGTAGGAAAACATGGGCGGTAAAAGCTGACTGGCATGCAAACTGGTCATGGTACAGAAATGTGAGTTCAACCAGACAAAAGGTTGAGGGAGGTGTTAGAATCAAGAACATCAGAGTCCCAATCAGGGATGGACTGACCATTTGGATGTAGGGGTCAGTAGGGGGCCCCATGGGCTGCCCCTGGTACCTTTTTCATAGGCTTTCTTGAGTTTGGGCAAGGACACAGGGGCCCCATGATCCCCTATTGCCCGGGGGCCCCATGAGCCCCTGGTCGCAATATATTACAAGTAAAGCAGTCCAAAATGCATGATAGTCAGACAGGTCTTAGGCTATAAGGGATACATTCTCAAGGTGCTGGAACTTTAATGCAATAACAAAGCAAAAAATACATTAATTTGAAGAATTCCCTGGCTCTGGTTAGGCAGAACACATGCAACCAGGGCTAGTCTTTAGTGACTATTCAGGAATGTATCCTAGAGCTTAAACCAACAGAAGGAGCACCAGACCAAATTTATAAAGGAGTGCAAAACAAATGATTCACAAAAACGCCAATGCATTTCGGGGGCAAACACGCTCACCCTTCATCAGGGTCACAAGATAAACACAAAGACATTTAATTATATTTTTGTAAATGTCTTGTATCCCCGATGAAGGGTGAGCATTTTTTGCCCCTGAAATGCATTGACTGTTTTGTAAATGTTTAAATTTGTTTTGAATTCCTTTATGAATTTGATCTGCAACTCCTTTTGTTGCTTTAACCCCTCAATTTAAACACTGCCAATGAAATCAGGTGTGTAACGGCACCATGAGCACACCACATTACTGAGCATTGTCCAGCAGATGGCAAAGTTGAGCTCATAGGTCTAGAGGTCTAAACCTTTCTCCGCATTCCAAGAGAGGGGAGGAAATTTATTGTCCATGATCTGGATACAGTGCACCTGTAGGAGGTTTGTTGCAGCTACAGGTTCTCTTCACACTCTATCACATCTTTATAAACAAAAGCAATTGTTAATGCATTCTGACATTAGTTACAATATAAACCTGTGTAAGCCCATAGATAATGTAGCACACTATAAAGCTTGAGCATTTGTCTTTGAGAAGCCACATAAAAAGTCAAAAGCATTCTACGTCCTTTACTGTGAGTGCAAGAACCACATAAATGTAATATGGTGCGTAGTCTGTCTGTCTGAAACGATACATACACATTAGCTGACAGTCTGTTGGCTCTTGAGTTACTGGAAAGGTATTGTGTAATGCCAGTAGACGCCATCCCATGAAATCAAAGGACTTTTATTGGCAGGACCTCAGTGGGAGATGGCAGTGAATGCTCAATATTCATTACAAGTAAAGATCCCCTATAGATCTCAATGGTAACAAGTTACTTTATATGTTACACAAGCTGTCTGTCTTCACTCACATCTAAAGTTTTTGGTTTGTGCATATATGATATTAGTACTACCATTTCCAATAACAGATAACTGTGAAAGAGTGGATTATTTAATGGTAGCTATTAATTAGAAACAAAGCAAACCTTAATCTCGGCAAATAAAGGGACAGGGAGAGCAACTTTATTAAGTATGCATCAGAGAGAAATCATAGACATTAGATGATGACCAAAAAGGAGGACATCAAAACCCCAACTACTCCAACAACCCTCTGTCAGGGGCAGTAGTCAATGGGGCAAATTATAAAGCCCATTCAAATTGCTATTGGTTGTCTGATAATCCCAAGGGGGTTATGCTCATGATACCCTACCCCTCTTTCCTTTACTGATTTAAATTTGTTAGGTCAGCAAAGATGAAGTTTGTGGCACACTCTGCAAATAGCTTGCCCTAAGGATGGTCAGATGACATGCATACTTAGAGTTATCACCCATCAAAGTCTCTATGAAGCTAAATGCTATAGGGTGCCCATACATGGGATGCTAAGTATATTAAGACACACTGGCAAACAATTAGCCAGTGACCAGTGAAGGGGAGAGAATTACCCTGTTCTCAGTAATTATTTGTGTAAAAAATGTTTTTGCAATATGAGCATAATGACTTGTTCTGCTCATATATAAAGTCAATATGTAACTTCTCCTTTGTCTCATGTCTCATATAAATGTTTGACAGAAGGAATCCACCAACTGCACAAATTTAGCCACATTTGCATTGCCTAATTTGTTAATGATTTGTCCACCAGAATCCTCTCTCACATTATTTCAGCCAACCCAATCTTACATAAGGTCTTCAGATGGCTCTATTAGGGGAAGTTAGACTCATGAAGGTCAATTTTTAATTTCACATCCATTTGACAGTGAATATTTTACTGTCTCCTGACAAAGATAAATTTGTGGCACTCTTTATCTACAGAGATGAAGAAAAGGTCATCCAAAATTTACAAAAGGTTTAAGTTCCATGAAGAGTAGTTAGAACCACAAAGGATCCCCTCTTCACCTCATAGGTTACATCCTGTGATAGAAGATGTTTCACTGTATCCTAATAGAGAAGAATATGATGATCTGGTGCATTTTTGCAGAGATGAATTAAAAGTCATTTAAAATTTTCCACCAGGCTCAACTAAACAGCAGCCAGTCTTATAGGATCGTACTCACAACAAAAACTGTCTTGTAACTACTTTAGAATTTCTTAAATTCATATATGCATTAACACAATAAATACATTGTTGTGTTTATTCTATACAACATTAAATGATGCATTTTTTACATTAGATTAAATTATCCTAATACACTAAAATGCTGTTATGTTAAGATGTTTATTCCCATAAAACACACTTTACCATAGTTTTTTCTGTGGCATGCCCTCACATAGGACATACTTTTCTCAGTTCAAAAGTATACATGATATGCAATTACAGTACGGACAACCTATTATTATTGTTATAGAGGATTTATATAGCGTCAACAGTTTGCTCAGCACTTTACAATATAAAGGGAGACAATACAGCAACAATACAGTTCAATACAAGAGGGATAGGAGGGCCCTGCTCCTTGGAGCTTACAATCTAGCCTATGCAAGTTATTCTTCAAAACTACATTTAAACTGAACTCCAGATTATTTGGATTATGTTTACTTTGGTCCAGCTTGGCACGATGTAAGTATGCATATCTTATACCTGACAAAGTACTTGGGAAACTGGAAACCACTGTCATAGTCAGTGCTACTATAGTGATATCTATGATCTTACATGCATACTTACATTTTGCCAGGCTAAACCAATGTATGTATGCAAAACAAGTAATTCCTGGAGTTCAGCTTTAAGCATTTGAGGAGCTACCCTGGTAACAGGTAATTCTGAGTACAGGAACCCCAGTGAAAGAAACAAAAATAAATGATGTTGAGGCATACAGTACCCAAGAAGGTGGGAATTTAAACTTGTCATATGAAGTTAATAATTACTCATAAAATAGGCGAAGCAACATTAAAGGACATGAACGTTAATTTGTACATATTTTATTTATTATGATCAAGACCAAAATATACTATTGTAAGAATGTGTTTTTATATTTTAGTCAGTTAAATATGGAATATTGCATATTAATATTTTATTTTCTTATATCCATCCAGCAGGTTGATTTTTAAACTTTTTTTATGTGTTTGTATGCTTTCCAGTTCCTTATAAATGTTTACAGATTTCAATAGCTCAAGATGGAGCAAAACAGATGTGTGGAATCATTCAGTAGAATGTAGGAGATGTATTTCTGAATAATGTATCAGCTACTAAAATCTTACCCACTTTTCACCAAAATGTGAATTCAAGTCACTTTATGCCCCTTTGGTTACAGATGTTTTATTATACTGCCTATTGAAAAATTAGCTTTGCTCACAGTATGGATTGTTTGAATCTTTGGACCTCTTTATCATTGTCTTGGAAAAGAATGAATACAGTGCAGCCATTTGTAATTCATAGCAGAAGAGCATATAGCACAGCCAGCCTTGGGATGATTTCAGTTGCTAATACATTTTTTTAATGTTTTAATGACACTTTTTAATGTTAAACAACTGACAATTTCCAGTCTCCAAATATAAAAGATGCCTCTGTGCTAGCCAGATACTTATATTACATGATATTTACCTGTGTTTATGCCACTTGTGTAGTATAAATCAGTTATTAAACATGACACTACAACTAGTCCTTTCTACAGAGTTCTCTCTTTTCATGTGAATGAGTCTTCTAGTGACAGCTGTGGTCTGAAGCCAATGTCGAATGTCGGTATAATGCACTACAGTCTGGCGGTTTTGTGGGAAGGTTTACATGTCCCATAACCGAGGACAGGCTGTTTGTAAATATTGGCGACAGGAGTCTTAGGAAAACAAAACAGTGAAAATCCTAAGCTCTGTCTCATCCTAGTGTCCTGTGGCTAAGGGCTGTAACTCATTCTGTACCATGACCTAGCTGTCTACCAACCCCTCCAGCAGTATCCAGTGTTCAGCGGGAGTATGATGTCTAGGGGGTTAAGATTGAGAAGGTGATGGAAGATGAGGAAGATGATACCAGTGGAAAAAATGTTAGAAAACCTACAATTATCTAAATGTCCTCCTGCTGTGTTCAATGCTAATTAGGGATACACACAGCCTGATTGCATGGTGCATTTGACTGTAATGGCACGACTCAAATATCCTCAAATATCTTCTCTGGTTCACATCTTGGACAATGAGAAAAACACGCACAGAGTTTATTCCATGGTGCAGTTTATATACCAGATGAAGCTTGTTAGTATTTCTTCTTGCACTGTTCTACTTCATATTTACCACACCATTAGACCTCAACTGTTTTGCCATTCACATAATGACCTCCTGTTCCACCCCCAGTACTGTAAAGTATACAAGTTGCTTTGAAGTCATGCCCCCAAATTTTATATTGTGAGAATGATTTCCCTTAGGAAGATTGATAGCAGTGAGTTGAGCAATGTGAGTTTGTTAACCATCCCCACCCCCCCAAAAAAAAAACAGGAGTTAAACATGGTGAAAACTAGTGACACATTTATTAGCACCATTTTTTTTTAACGATAACATTGTTGAAAAATAAAATATTTATTAACTTTTCTATTTTCTTATTTTTTAATCCATGCCTGTAAAGTAGGCATGATATCAACCTTCAGCTGCCTCCAAACCAGCCTGGAGAAATCTATCTTAGCTCCTGGCATTTGGCCTCTAAGAGCCATCCAGGGCTTGTGCTTTAAGCCTAAATATTTGTCAGGGCTCATGCCATGTTTTATATGCATGGTTAGTGTGTTATGTGCCAGTAAAAATAGCTTTTTGCACATCATTATTATGTCTATGTGATCGCAGTTTCATGCACATTTATGTGGCCTTGTAAAAAATGATGAGCTATAGAACTGTATGCTACCAGTATGCCTCAATCATACAAGGCCAAAAGGCTATAAGCTGCAATTTTTGGGGATAAGCACAGTTATTGCTCATGGATTAACCATCATAAAGTTAATGTAATTGACTGGATGGTTTCCCCCTTTCATTTTCCTGCTCTCTAAATAGGCAAGGTTTACAGTGATAGCTCTTGTACGCTTGGTTTTTAATTTAATTGCATAATTTTTTTTAGAAAAATAGTTTTATCTAACTAGGTTGAAATTTTTTTTTTCTGGCAAGAATAGTTGTTTGTTTTCTGCTATAAAAGAAGACGTGCACCCAACAAGATTTCATTGTAAATGGAGAGTGAAGGCAGGCTATCAGTAAAACTATGCTTGGCTTATCCTAGAGTATTCATGGTTGTAAAGTTTCTTTTTTACATTGTCAGAATAAAGTGATGGCTATTTGTTAGAACATGGGGATTACCCAATGCCAAAATACAGTGCAGGGCAAATGTCATAATATGGCGATGATCCCATTTTAAAATACAGTGATGGACCTATATAAGAAAATGGTGATTACCCCATGTAAGAACAGATTGATGGCCCTATATCATAGCATGATAATTTTGTGTCAAAATAGAGTAAGGGTTCACAATGGTGAACCTGATGTCAGAATAGTTTAATGTCATATGATGATATTGTCCATATCTAAATAGGGTGATTGCCCTGTGTTAGAATACAGTGATGGCCCTGATATCAGAATAGTCTAATGTCATATGGTGATATGGTCCATGTCTGAATAAGGTGACAGCCCTGTGTTAAAATAAAGTGATGGCCCTAATATCAGAATAGTCTAATGTCATATGGTGATATGGTGCATGTCTGGATAAGGTGATGATCCTATGTTAGAATACAGTGATGGCTCTGATATCAGGATAGTCTTGTGTCATATGGTATTATGGCCCATATCTTCATGAGGTGATAGACTTGTGTTAGATTACAGTGATGGCCCTGATATCAGAATAATCTAATGCCATATTGTTACATGGTTCATGTCTGAAGTTGATTTTTCCATGTCGGAATACAGTGATATCCCTGATATCCAAATATTCTTGTCATCATGATATGGTTCATGTTTTAATATGGTAATGACTTTATGTGGAAATATGATGAGTCCATTGCAGAATGCAAAGATGGTCTTATGTCAGATTATAGTTGAGACATTCAGAGTAAAGTGATAACCCCCATATCAGAATGCAGTGATGCCATTATGTCAGATTATGATAATGAATCCATGTCAGCAGGCCTGGATTAGGACAAAAAATAGGCCCGGGCATTTTGAACTGAGCAGCCCAAAGCCTGGGGACCCTTTCCTCGGAGCGTGGTGGTGGAACTCTAGGGCAAGAGAGACCTTTGCGACTCTGGTAGTTCCACCACTTGTGTCAGTGGGTTTATATTTTTATTTATTTTTTTAAATTTTATATATTATTATTTTTGTACATTTTTTTGTAGGAAGAAAGGGGGGAGAGAAAGAAACGAAGGAAAGAGGGAAAGAAAGAAAGGAGGGAAAGAGGGAAAGAAAGGAGGGAAAGAAAGGAAGGAAAGAAGGAAAGAAAGAAAGGAAAGAGGGAAAGAAAGAAAGAAAGGAAGGAGGGGAAGGAGGGAAAGAAGGAAAGAAAGGAAGGAGGGAAAAAAAGAAAGGAAGGAGGGAAAGAGGAAAAAAAGAAAGGAAGGAGGAAAAGAAGGAAAGAAAGGGAGGAGGGAAAGAGGGTAAAAGAGAAAGAAAGGAAGGAGGGAAAGAAAGAAGGAAAGAAAGAAAGAAAAAAAGAAAGAAAGAAAGTAGGGAAAGAGGGTAAGAAAGAGGAAAAAGATAGGGAAAAAAGAGGGAAAAAGGAGAAAGAGAGAGAAAGAAAGAGAGATGAATAGAAGAAGGGAAAGAAAAAAGGAAGGAAGGAAAGAAGGAAAGAGGGAAACCCTAACTAGAAAAGCTACGGGGACTTTATAGGTACCATACCAAGAACAAAACTTTTATAACAAAAGTGTTATAAAAGTCATAACTTTATTGTACAATATTAAAAAACATGATTGTAGTACAAAAGTTAACCATCAACAGGTTCTCTAAAAACATATATGCCATTGCATGTTGTAATAACACAAGCATCATGATTGATATAAATAGCTCCAAGATTACATATAAAGTACATAAGGAGAATGTAATGTATATAACTCCTTGATGTAAATAGCTGTGATGCGCTTTGCTAGTGAAAAGCCCACTTCCTCAGGGAGATCTGATATATATATCTAGAATCATAAACAGAGCCATAATAAGCAAACAGAAGAGGCAAGAACAAGATACAATATTACATTTTAGGATGATACATCTATATATACCAAAAGACAATACCTGTTTTTTCAAAATTTGCAACATAGTCACAGTCGCAACAATGGAGAACCTCAGTCACTCATTTGGGGAAGTCCAGTTCATTAGCAATTGTAAAGATATGTAGCAAATGAGCAGAGAAAATACCAATCCTATATAAAAACAAAGAAAAGTGAAAAAATAGAGAACGAAAAATCAGAAAAGAAAGAGAGAAAAAAAGAAAGAAGAAAAAAGAAAAAAAGAGACAATAAACTTGTAAACCCAGTATACTGTATGTACTCATGCTTAAACTTTAAAGGGGGACAAGGGATCACATTCTAAACTGAGCTGGTTGGCTACATATATTAGTTATTCTTTCAATAGTCTCCCGAGGCCCAGATAGCTCCAAACTACACTCCTACTCCTCATACTTGCTTAAAAAATCCATATCAGGGCCCTTAAATTATCTATATATAGTCATAAACCTGCAATAATCACTGTACTCTAAATATCAAGAGTAGTCACACAAGGAATTTATCCAGGGATCCATTATTAAAGAATACATATATTGGGACAAATAAAACCATGCAGCCAAACCGCCATATAGCTCAAAGAAAACAAGGCCACAGGGGCGGACTGACCATTTGGAAACTCGGGCACTGCCTGAGGGCCCAGGGTCAGTAGGGGGCCCCATTAGATACCCCTGGTACCTTTTTTTTGAGTTTGGGCAAGGACACAGGGGCCCCATGATCCCCTATTGTCCGGGGGCCCCATGAGTTGTCAGTCCACCCCTGCAAGGCCATAAGAATAAATTCATATAGTTACCACAATAAGTAGCCCTTCAGTCACCAAAATTGCATTCTAACTGAGTTCCCAAAGAAAGCCAATATGACTGCCAGGGGCTTTAAATAATAGAACGTGAGCAGCATTATGCCTGCACCGCACATGCGCCCCATTATGTCATCAGGCATGTGTCACGTAATGACATCATGATGAACGATGTCGTGGAAAAAAAAGTAACAACGTCAATGCCATCTTGGAAAGCCCAATTACACAGGTTACACAGATGGATATGACTCCCATGCCACCATTTTGGTACTCCCACCTACACCACCGGCCCCACACCTAAGTTAGGTAAATGCATAAGAAAAAATATAGAGGAAGAAGAAAGAAAAGGAGAAAAAAAAGAACAAAAGAAAAAGAGAAGAAAAATATTGAAAGCTGAAACAAAAACAGAGATAAAGACAAAGAAAAATGAGCAGAAAACCAACATACTGTAATAGAATTGAATTGGTCATTCAAGGTTTAAGATAAAGACCCGCCCCTGTAAAATAAAATTGGTCATAGATGATAAATGGTCCTTCCCTCATGGTGATGGTCCTTGCCAAGTTTGCTTCTGCTAATAAAAGTAGTTTATTAAAAATTGTACTACAATCCAAATGAAACCATAAATCAAATGTACACCAAATCAACTACAAAATAATTTTCCATATCTGTAATCAACCTACTGCACACATTCAAAAATTATATATAACTATTAGCATGATGAATAAGTACCATTCCTAATATACACATGCAACATCTGATGACTTGACACTTCCAGGGTAAGGAACACAATAATGCACCGTATCAAAAATTAACTATATCTCAAGATAAAAAAAGGTTTGAAGCATAAGGAGTCATTTAGGCCAGGGGAATGGGTTGCTGCTAATTGATGTATCCACCTGGCTTCTTTTTGAAGAATATGAAGATCCCAATCACCTCTGCGAGAGTCCAAATGGACCCCTTCGAGGGCAAAAAAAATCTCACGCAGTGGATTCTTGCAATGATACCATGTGCCATGTCTACCTATAGGAGACTAAATGTCCTCTGATCGTATAGTTGACACATGGTCATAAATTCTTTTCTGGAATTTCTGCTTAGTTTTACCTATGTAGACAGACCATAATTAGACACTCCCAGAAGAGGAGAGGACTATAATGTGCAAGGAGGTAGGAGGTGGTGTTAGGTAACTGACTCCTGTTGGAATACTTACATTTTCTTTCAAGTCCAAAGCACTAATACCAGTGAATAAAAAAATTTTGAAAAAAATAATTTGCTGCAAATAAGCATTTAGAATAATTGACTTTTCTGTGCATTTACCTGCAATTCTATTCAAGTTGGTAGCAGGATATTTTTAGTAGTTGTTGATTGCTGAATTTGTAACCCTAAAGTCTTGTCTTTCTGGGAAGTTTTCTTGTAATTTTCTGTCCTTGTTATAGCTTGTCATTAACATATACAGCACCTGATTATTGGAAGGGTCACTTGCGGCTGTCAGATCGGGTTGATTTTATGAAAGCTAAATAGTTTCCCACGGTTGTATTCAACAATACTGCTCCGATCATCACGATCACTTCTTAAAAATGTCTTGTACTATGAGTACGCAACACTTTGTACCTTTTTTTGAGCAAAGTGTTTATTACGATATTAAAAATAGGTTAAGCAAAGGGTAGACATACAAGAAAGCATAGTACAGGAAGAAAGACTCAAAGGCATATATACAGTGCATTCTGAAAGTATTCACAGCGCTTAACTTTTGCCACATTTTGTTATGTGATAGCCTTATTCCAAAATGGATTAAGTTAATTTTTTTCCTCAACATTCTACAAACAATACCCCATAATGACAACATGGAAGAAGTACGTTTTGAAATCTTTGCAATTTAATAAAAATAAAAAACGAAAAAAAACACATGTGCAAATGTATTCACAGCTTTTGCCCTGACACTTAAAATTGAGCTCTGGTGCATCCTGTTCTTACTGATCATCCTTGAGATGTTTCCACAACTTGATTGGAGTCCACCTGTGGGAAATTCAGTTGACTGGACATGATTAGGAAAGGCATTATCCTGTCTATATAAGGTCCCACAGTTAACAGTGCATGTCAGAGTACAAACCAAGCCATAAAGTCCAAGGCATTGTCCGTAGACCTCTGAGACAGGATTGTATCAAGGCACAGATCTGTGGAAGGGTACAGAAAAAAATGAGCGATCGAGGGAGAAGGGCCTTAGCCAAGGAGATAAACAAGCACCCGATGGTCACTCTGAAAGAGCTCCAGTGTTTCTCTTTGGAGAGAGGAGAACCTTCCAGAAGAACAACCATCTCTGCAGCACTCCACCAATCAGGCCTGTATGGTAGAGTGGCCAGATGGAAGCCACTCCTCAGTAAAAGGCAAATGGCAGCCAGCCTGGAGCTTGCCAAAAGGCACTTGAGGGACTCTCAGACCATGAGAAACAAAACTCTCTGGTCTGATGAAACAAAGATTGAACTCTTTGGCCTGAATGCCAAGTGTCATGTCTAGAGGAAACCAGGCATCGCTTACTACCTGGCTAATACCATACCTACAGTGAAGCATGGTGGAGGTAGCATCATGCTATTTGGATGTTTTTCAGCGGTAGGAACTGGGAGACTAGTCACAATTGAAGGAAAGATGAATGCAGAAATGTACAGAGATATCCTTGATGAAAACCTCTTCCAGAGCGTTCTAGACCTTAGACTGGGGTGACAGTTCATCTTTTAACATGACAATGACCCAGCACGCAGCCCACATAAAAATGGAGTGGCTATGGGTCAACTCTGTGAATGTATGTCCTGGAGTGGCGCAGCCAGAGCCCAAACTTGTATCCGATTAAACATCTCTGGAGAGATCTGAAAATGGCTGTGCACTGATGCTCCCCATCCAAACTGAAGGAGCTTGAGAGGTACTGCAAAGAAGAATGAGAGAAATTGCCCAGAAATAGGTGTGCCAAGCTTGTAGCATCATATTCGAAACGACTTGAGGCTGTAATTGGTGTTAAAGGTGCTTCGACAAAGTATTGAGCAAAGGCTGTGAATACTTATATACATGTGGCTTTTTTTTTTTTTAATAAATTGCAAAGATTTAAAAACGAACTTCTTTCATGTTGTCATTATGGGATATTGTTTGTAGAATGTTGAGGAAAAAAATTTATGTAATCAATTTTGGAATAAAGTTGTAACATAACAAAATGAGGCAAAAGTTAAATGCTGTGAAAACTTTCTGGATGCACTGTAGAGCTAGATACAACATATAACCTTCAGTAATACAACCATCTCAAAAAACCATGACTAAGACATAGTAAGCAAATCAATGATTTTTTTATAAATGAAATGTAAAATTACATCACATAAACTTAATTTTCTCAAAAAGTTTGCATTATGTTTAATCAACAAAGGGGGTTATTTACTAACATGGGAGAGTGCAAAATCTGGTGCACTTTTGCAGAGAAACCAATCAGCTTCCAGGTTTTATTGCTAAAGCTTAATAAAACAAGATGGACTTAGAAGCTGATTGGCTACCATGTACAGCTGCACCAGATTCTGAGTGCACTAGTTTTAGTAAATCAACCCCTAAGAGTCTATTTATCAATGTTTTCTCCCAATACTCACACGTTTTCATCTAACATTGAATGAGAAAAAAAAATGTAAATCTTGAATGAAAATAAAAATGTATAATGAAAAAGCACATACACATATGTAAACTTAGCTTTAGCTGGTCAATTGTAGGACTTAAAATAACCGATCTTGTCTACAGTACTTATGATTATTTATTGAATTTTTGGCTTTTTATGCTGCATGGTTGTCTCAAAGTTTTATTTATACATGGTTAAATATTACAATTCTGTCAAAGAAAAATAAAATACCAAAATGATAAATTGGTTAAAAACTACCTATGTTTTATGTGGTTATTTTGAATGGTCTAACATGTATTATATTTATTTTTCTTTTCACTAATTAAGTGGAAGTACCACCACAAATGTTGATGAATGGGTCAATTCTCTATTTTACTTCACAGGCTAATTGCTCAGACAAACACTGAAAAGTTCAAAATCACAGCACACAGCAAAACAACAACACCGTTTTCACAGGAATTTCAGACTTTTGGGAAATGAAATTGACTTTGGGGATATAAAAAGTGCAAAAATACCACAAAATTCTAGCAAGAAAAATAAAGAAAGAGAAAAAGAAAAACTTAAGTGACCCTAACCGAAACAAGGGATCAATGGGAATAATTAGTCTACAAGTTTTCAGGTCATTTCTGAAAAATTCAGCATGGGTTTGTTTATATGATGTCACAAAGCATTATTTGTCTCCCCCAAAACGCAGTTTTAACGAACACAAAACTAAAACCAAGCCTTGGGGCAGACGCTGCTTACAAATACAGTAAATGGAATTTAGCGTGAGGAAGTTTCCTCAGAATGCTGCTGCTATCGTGTAAAATTCTATAAAACCTTTCTCATAGCTGTTTTATTGTGTATATGGGAGAAAACAGCTCTTTAAAGAGTAACCCTTGAAAGCCGTGTGGCATTGTGCCCATCTAGCATATTATATGGTAGCGCAGTACTTTCTAGATCCTAAATAGTTAAACTCTTATTCTCCCCAGCATGAGGTCAGAGGGTTAAATCCATAGCTCAAGGCTGATGTGTTGCCCCTTAGGATTTAAAGCGCCTCATAAAAGACCATTGTATGGTTTTGCAGCTTGTAGTTGGGCCATCAGCTCATCCCACAGATATTGTGGCCCCATGCCGGGCTAGGGTTTAAGGTCTAAACATAAATATTGTGTGTCTACTTTTTCTATAATTTTCTACTGATATTACACCCTTAACTTAATTTTACTATACATTCTGCATGATATTCAGTTGCCTATCATTATCAGGGTTATAAGCTGTCAAAAGTATTTCCCTTCCAAGAGTTTTAAAGCTTCTAAGTTCACAAAGCCTATAGGCATGTGGCCTTTGACATTCTAAGTCAACTCTATCTGCTCCTAACATAATTTGCCTATGGAAGACATGTAATTTTGGCACATACGGCAATACAGGTAAAATGCATTGCCTTAAAGTGGTTGTAAACCTCTGACATGAAATATTAACAAAGCCTATCCCTCTATAGTGTATGCTTGTCCTAATCCAGAACACTAAGTGTCATTTCTCTCTGCTGTCTTATTCCTCTGCTATCTGCATGAGTCACTTCTGACAAGTTTTCCTGATACCAAGAGTTAAAAAGGTAACAGGGGAGCAGAGGCGTCCCTAGGGTTGGTGTCTCCCGGTGCGGTAACACTTGGTGACACCCCCTCCGACGATCCACGCAGAATAGATCGGATCTTTGGATTGAGCATAATGCATCGGACACCGATCCATTATGTTCAATCCTCAGATCCAATCCATCCTGCGGGGATCGTCGGCTTTCTTTGCAACTTACTTTTTCTTGGAGCGGGTCCGGTGTCACCCCGTATAGGTTGTATGCCGACGATCCCAGGATCGTCGGCATGCAACCTATACGGGGTGACACCGGACCCGCTCCAAGAAAAGGTAAGTTGTAAATCGTCGGCTTTCTTTACAACTTACCTTTTTTTGGAGCAGGTCCGGTGTCACTCCGTATAGGTTCCATGCCGACGATCCCAGGATCGTCGGCATGCAACCTATACAGAATGACACCAGAACCGCTCCAAGAAAAGTTAAGTTGTAAAGAAAGCCGACGATCCCCGCAGGATGGATCGGATCCATCCTGCGGGGATCGTTGGCTTGCTTTACAACTTACCTTTTTGTGGAGCGGGTCTGGTGTCACCCCGTGCGGTCGGTGTCACCCAGTGCGGACCGCACCCCCCGCACCTGCCTCAGAGGAGGGAGCTCCATCACACAGCCTGTGTTTGACAGCCTCAGCTCTATTCCTGTGTGCTGTGTGAAAGGAGGGGGGGTGGACCTGTCCCTCCAATTAGATCTGCAGAGTGTGACTTTAGCTCCCTGCCCCCTGCTGCTCAGACAAGCTTTATAAATTATGTACTTTGGATGGATGTACAGGCTACAGATAAACAGGTACAACATATGTAGGAGAATTTGCTTCATTTTTGTGTATCACCTGAGGCAAGTCATGTCACTGGTATATGTAAGGCTTTACAATAAAGCCTATGTCAAAATATGAAACATGCTCAATTCCCCATGTTTTATCTCTTTAAACATGCTGCAAGTACAGAAAAATAACACTTGATGTGCTAGATATACTGTGTGCGTGTCTCATTGAAAGGACAATGCAGTTGGCTCTGTATTCCAAAGTATGCAGTGTCAGCCCTGCCTACTTCATTTTTGATGCATTACAAAGAACACAGATGTCTCCTCATCTCAAAAGGATGTTATTAGCTCACAAGATTTCTGACAAAGTCAACAGGTATTTTTTGCACTTATAAAACAGATTTAACAAAACTCTTTCATTGGTATATTTAGCAGATCAAAAGGAAGCGAGTAAGAAAAGTTATTAGGAGTTATATACACTTTAATACCTGAACTTTGTACATCATTGGAGCCATTATTGTCATTTATACTTTGCATTAATTCTAGAGCTGGTACAGTATGCTTTGAGTTGCAATTTCTGAAGACTTTTTTGCGGCTTGTAAAGATTTTCAACCATTTCTTTCAATTTAAATTATATTCTATGTATGTGAAATCGCAATAGATTGCAGAAAAAGTAATGCAAGAACTACTTTAGAAATCGTGCTGCAGCAAAATGCACATGTTAAGACACTGACATTCACATCCATTAGATGCGATTTCTGGTGCAATTTCTATTTACCAATCGCACCTAAAATCGCACTGGTAGGACCGGGCAGTTATGCAGAATACAGCCTCTGCTGGTCAGTGGTCTATGCAATTAACGAATGGAACACTAGCAAATCGTAAATAACCACGGCATCTGTAGACCAGTGAGAGATACTGTCCAAGGCTGGCTATTGTATGATATTGTATCTAGTCTCCGGTGATCTACGTAGAATCATTCATTCTATATTCATTATTGGAGCTACACTGAAGCCAAGAGACCACATTCTTCAATTAGCAGTCATTTTCAAAACCTACTTTGTAGTGGACAGTGAAATATAGATATATTATTTATTATTTTTTGTCAGTTTAATGTTTATGGACGTTTCACTGAGGTCAAAGCATGGAGAAAAATATAATACCTTTTTCCCAATTCTTGTACAACAGGCATCACTAAATGGCGGACCGGGGTCTGGATGCAGACTGAGTCACTGTCCCATCCAGACCCATGCAGTCCTGCCATTTAAGAGCATTTTCTTCCCCCAGCTGTCTCGTGGTCATCCTCACAGAGCTGGCATCGGGAGGCAGGACAGTTCTGGATGGAGGGTGGGAGCTGCCCGAGGTTAACAAGCAGGTGATTGGTTGCTAGGATGAAGGGCAGCCCTAGCAATTAATCACTGTCTGTGTAAGGTAGCACAGTGTGGGGGGGGTAAGTTAAAGGGGCTAAGGACATTAGTTTGAAGGGGGGTCTGAGGACAGTAATGTGGGGGGCTAAGGACTGTGGTGTGTGGGGGCTGAGGAGGGGCTTAGAAATGTAATGTGGGGGCTGAGGATAGTAACGAGGGGGAGGGGGGCTGAGGACAGTAACATGGGAGGGAGAGGGCTGTGACAGTAATGTGGGGGCTGAGGACAGTAACATGGGAGGGAGAGGGCTGTGACAGTAATGTGGGGGCTGAGGACAGTAACATGTGGGAGGATGATGTAATAAGGGGCAGAGTACTCTTCAGTGAAAGAGGCAGAGGACAGTGCTGTTGAGGAGGGGGGGGGGGGTGATGTCAAGGAAGTGTGAGAATACTACTATGAAAGGGGTGGAGGGGAGTGATGTTAAAGGGGATCTGAGGACACTCATCAAGAGGGATCTTGCTGTGAATGAGAAGGGGACTGTGATGTGCAGTGGGGATTGAAAACACTGATGTGAGAACAGGTTCAGATCTGTACCTGTGCATTTGGTGCACACATTGTGGGTAGGTCAGCACTACCTGCTACAAACCTGAAGAAGTCCCAAACCCTTTTTTTGAACAGCTTTGTACGTCAATGTTAGTAATTGAATTTTATGCGTTGGGCAATATAGTATGTGTACCATTTGGCTGTATAGACTATAATTACACTAAATATAACAGGGGTTGAGATTCTGAGGGTTTAGGAGGCTGCTCCAAGTATGTCCAGGCATCACTCAAGAGTCTAGTTAAAGCAGACATAAAGTCATAATCTTTAGCATGCCAGCTTCAATCCTCATGCAGCATCCTGACAGTTAAACTTAAAATGTATATTCACCCAAAACCTTTGTTTTTTAGGTCTGGGTAGATATGAGTTAGTCCCCTTTCAGACGGGACAGACTCAAAGATCCCCAGACCGGGCCGATGTCAGATCTGTATCCGCTCAGTTTATAGAGTGGACACATACAAAGCATGCTCTGCTCTATGGGCAGCTGGGTGCAAACTGCCTCCACTGTCCATTTACAGCTAACTACCCTCCGATCTGATTCTCCTAAATGGAAGACGACAGATCCAGGAAGGTTGGTTTAATTGGATACAAATGCGTTTACATCCATAGGGGTGAATGGACCATCTGATCTGTGAAAGGGGCCTTAGAGCCATTGTCAGTTTATTTTTTGCTTTAACTTTCTGTCCCACAGTTGGAATAGGAAGTGAGAGACTATCTATACAAATAGTTCTCCTTAGACAGCTGTCACCAGAACATAAGAACGCGTGTCCTCATTAAATTAACTGTTCTGGCAAAAGCTTTAAAAATTGGATTTCCCATCACTTTCTGTCCCAATGACAATGTTCAGCAGGACAAATAGAGGGTGATGCTACCTAACCGAAACACAGCGATAAAAACTTGAGTTTATAGTTCTTCTCCACTCCAAAAACTGTTAAAGAGATTTACTGTAGACTATGCATGCACTTTATTAAAAATCTGTTTTAATTATTCTGAGTATTATAATAATAATCACCATAAACATTATTGTGCCTGTCATGGTAGTAATATGCCCCATCCTATGATCATTATAACTTTTATTAATATTATGAAATATTAGGTATTGTAGAAAATAGAATATGTTTTTCCTTTAATATAATTAAGGAATAATAAACCCTCAGCTTTGTAAGTGACTGATTTAATCACTTACTTAGCATGCAGCTTCTTTATCTTTAGATCCCTGCCTGTGTTCCTGTTTAAGCTGATGGCATAACCACTGCCCCAGGTTTCAGGTTGGCTCCATTTTCTTGCAGCATCCTATGGGGCCACCTTTGCATGCAGGGACTAGAGTTGTGTCTTCTTACAGTGTGTGCACCAAGAGAAACAATGAGCCCCACAGCCGAGAATGGCAAGGTACTCTCCCTGCTCCTCCCTCCTTCCTTCTTGCTCCTCCCTTCACCAAGCTAGCAAACGGACTCAAAACTGCACTATACACTGTTAATTCTTTCCTGTGAAGACTGGAAGTTCAGAGAAGAGGCACATAGAGAGCAGGAGCCAGCAGCTTTGAAAGTTGTAAACTGCAAGTGCTGGGGTAAGAATTTTAACAAATACTTTACAGGGGAATGTTTATTTTATTGCGTTCAAAGTGTTAAAGCTAAAAAATGAAGAGGGTTTATTCAGAGTATAGCATCAAGTCAATTAAACTCCTGGGATATTGATCTGGTCAGTTAAGTAGCAGAGGGGGTTGTTAATCAGTTTCAGCTGTTTTGGTGTTAATGAAATTAACACCAGGTGCACTAGATGGCCAACAACAAGATGATCCCCTAAACAGGAATGGTTTTACAGGTGGAGGTCACTGACATTTTTTTCCTTACTCATCTCTTCTGACTGTTTTTCACTAGTTTTCCATTTGACTAGGGTCAGTGTCACTACTGGCAGCATGAGGCGATACCTGGACCCTACATAGGTTGCACAGGCAGTCCAACTCCTCCAGGATGGCACATCAATACATGCCATTGCCAGAAGGCTTGCTGTGTCTTCCAGCACAGTCTCAAGAGCATGGAGGAGATTTCAAGAGACAGGCAGGTACTCTAGGAGAGCTGGACAGGGCCGTAGAAGGTCCTTAACCAATCAGTAGGACCGGTATCTGCTCCTTTGTGCAAGGAGAAACAGGATGAGCACTGTCAGAGCTCTACAAAATGACCTCCAGCAGGCCACTGGTGTGAATTTCTCTGACCAAACAATCGGAAACAGACTTCATGAGGGTGGACTGAGGACCTGACATCTTCTAATGGACCCTGTGCTCACTGCCCGGCACCATAGAGTTCGATTGGCATTTGCCATTGAACACCAGAATTGGCAGGTCCACCACTGGCACCCTGTGCTTTTCACAGATGAGAGCAGGTTCATCGTGAGCACATGTGACAGACGTGAAAGGGTCTACAGAAGCCATGGAGAATGTTATGCTGCCTGTAACATCGTTCAGCATGACTGTTTTGGTGGTGGGTCAGTGATGATCTGGGGAGGCATATCCATGGAGGGACACACAGACTTCTACAGGCTAGACAACAGCACCCTGACTGCCATTAGGTATTGAGATGAAATCCTTGGACCCATTGTCATACCCTACACTGGTGCAGTGGGTCCTAGCAGGGGCGGACTGACAACTCCTGGGGCCCCTGGGCAATAGGGGATCATGGGGCCCCTGTGTCCTTGCCCAAACTCAAAAACGCCTATGAAAAAGGTACCAGGGGCATCTCATGGGGCCCCCTACTGGCCCCGGGCCCTCGGGCAGTGCCGATTTTCTAAATGGTCAGTCCGCCCCTGGGTCCTAGGTTCCTTCTGGTGCATGACAATGCCCGGCCTCATGTGGCAAGAGTATGCAGGCAGTTTCTGGAGGATGAAGGAAATTATACCATTGAATGGCCCCCATGCTCGCCTGACTTAAATCCAAAAGAACACCCCTGAGATATCATGTTTCGATCCATCCAATGCCACCAGGTTGCACCTCAGACTGTCCAGGAGCTCAGTGATGCCCTGGTCCATATCTGGGGGGAAATACCCCAGGACACCATCCATCGTCTCATTAGGAGCATGTCCCAACATTGTCAGACATGCATGCAGCAAGTACGTGGGGGCCATACAAACTACATTTGTCGTCTCATTAGAAGTATGCCCCAACATTGTCAGGCATACATACAGGCACATGGGGGTCATACAAACTATTGAGTACAATTTTGAGTTGCTGCAATGAAATTTCAGCAAAATGGACTAGCCTGCTGCATCATTTTTTCACATTGATGTTTGGGGTGTCTTTGAATTCAGTCCTCTGTAAGTTGATCATTTTAATTTCCATCAAACGACGGGGCATGCTTACGTTCCTAACACATTACCCAGTCCATATCAGTATAGATATCCAGCATGAGATTTTTCCCTTTTGAGATCTGATGTGTTTTCAAAGTGTTCCTTTAATTTTTTTGAGCAGTGTATTTTACCTATTACACTTTTCTTTAAAAAAAAACAAAGGACACATCACAGAGTGGATCAGTTACAGGCTGACAAGTATAATAGGAATAAAGGTTGTGTCATGATTTTACTCCCTGTCCTCTCCTTCTGTTTTTTTGACACATCCAAGTAAAAGCCAGTGGAGGCAACTAAACCTGGAGGAATGAGTGACATCAAATGCAGACCAACCTTATTCACATTTGAATGTGTTTCAGCATCTCAAAGGCCAAGTGGTGCAGAAGAAAGGTTATCAGTAAGGTCACAAAGTGCACCGGCCTGGCATTCACCTCTGCAGACATCACTCAAGCATTATATTTTTTGGCCTAAAACTATGCATATTTTTTTTACTTTTCTGAAATTATAGAGCAAATATTAAAATTTATTGTGAACAAATTATGGATTTTTTTATGAATAATTTGTGTAAAGAAAGAAATTTCATGCAACATTTCTTTGCAGATGGGAAAGGTCATGGTGGACAGGAGGGGGCTGGGCTATTCTAATGTCAAGCTCTACATCTCAATACATCACAGTGATTCAAAGTAAAACAAGGGTGAAGAAATAAATTATGTCTTTATGCATCGAAAATAAGATGAGAGCCCTTTGGCGTGCATTCCCCAGCATATGTGCTGGAATGTTAAACAGAATTCCAGAAAGTGCCTGTGTGATAGGGAGCTGTGAGGTGCAGGCTGTGTTTGTGCAGAGTTGCTATTGTGTGTTGCACGTTGTTTCTTTGTACTCATGTCACTGGGAGTTTGCAGAATGCCAGGGGAGCTAAGAAAGAATGTGAACATTTCATCCCACGCTGTCTGCCCCCAGCATCACCTTGTGGCAGTTCAGGATCAGGGAAGGGGTACATGGAATCCAAAATAATCCTACTATATACTAGTTCCAGAAGAGAGTCTTTGAGGGTTTTTGGGTAAAGCCTTTAATTTGAAAATCAAACACTACTTTACCAAATGAGTTGAATTAGGATACGGAGATCAAATGTACTCTTGTTCCCAAAGTCTATGAAATATTCATTATACTTAGAGCTGTTCAAATACCATATGTACATTGTACATTTATAGGGGTTCTCCCATCAATGTTTTAGGCAAAGGAAATAGCGTGGGTAAGGGCATTCCTCTGTTTTACTGTACAGTGAATCCCGAAAATTAATTGACGGCTACCATAGTGAATACAAGCAGTCCACCATAATTAAAATACTAGCAGACCCACAAGCATGCAGTTAGTATGGCCATTATATCATATGGCTGCTACTGATTAAAGGGCAAAGAAGAGAGCAGAGTACAAGTGGCAAAATCAAGGGCAGGCCTGGACTGACCATATGGTGCATCCAGGCATTTGCCCAGTGGGCCACTCACAGGGCAGCCAGGCCGCATGTCCTAACAAGAGCTGGCTGGCTAGGAAGGGTGGTGGGGGCAGCATATAGAGAAATAGATCCATCCATTTCCCTCCTGCCAGAGCTGAATGCCTGCTTCTCCTCCTCTCCCTCCTGCAGACATTCAGTGGCTGCAGGAAAGAAATGGATCGGTTCCTCTATATGCCGCCCCACTGCCCCTCTTATCCATCTTTTTTCTGCTGCCCCCAGGCCCTTGTCCTCTTTCCTGGTTCCACTGTGCTCTCTCTGGTCCCTTGTGTGTTCTCTCCCCCACTCTCCTCTTCCCCCCGCAGCACTGCTAGGTTCCCCCCTTCCCTCTCCAACTGGCTGCTGCAGGGGATCTGTCAGGATGGAGAGTGGGGAAGAAGCCAATAAATATGTTATTTACCTGCCCATTCCTTGTCTGAATGGACAGTCAGTTGGTAGCTGAGTCATAGTAAGCTGTGTTTACTATACTTCAGTTTATGAATGTATTATTACAGGTACTTATATAGCGCTGTCTATTTACACAGCACTTTATATATATATTGTACATTTACATCAGTTCCTAACCCTCAAGGAACATACAGTCTAAGGTCCCTAACTTACATTCATATATATATGTAATAGGGCCAATTTAGACAGGACCCCATTAACTTACCAGCTTGTCATTGGAGTGTGGGAGGAAACAGGACTACCTGGAGGAAACCCACGCAGGCACAGGGAGAACATGTAAACTCCAGGCAGGTGGTTCCATGGTTCAGATTTGAACCAATGAACCTAGTACTGCCAGGCGGAAGTGCTAACCATTTAGCCACTGTGCTGAATGAATGGGAAGTCCTTTCATTCTGTGCAGCTGAGGCTGCAGAGATGGAGATTGAGGGCTGTGTCCTCAATCTCCTTTCTCTGTCTCAAAGTAGAGATGTCAGGGGTCTGTTTAGACCCCTGATATCTCACCAAAGCCCCCCAAAAGGGTTCCTAAACCAACTGTAAAAAATGACATTGTAAAAAAAATAAAATAAAATGGTAAAAAAAGAATAAAAAATAAAATAAGAATAAAATACTACTGACACCAGTGCCAGAACTACCAGGATCGCAAAGGCTGCATTTGTGATCAGGACCTGGCGTTCCACCACCAGGCTTCAAGGGAAGGGCCACCAGGCTTGGGGTAGCTCAGTGTAAATGCCAACGTGTCCTCCAAGTGCCAAGACTTGTGCTGACCCCCCCCCCCCCCCGCACATTGTTTCTTCACCCTTACCTCTCCAAGCCCCTTATGCAGCAGAGAACTGAGATTATGTGATCACTTATGCAAAGAAGTATTCCTAATGTTCTTTTATATATATATATATATATATATATATATATATATATATACATATACATAAATGTTTTGCCTTTCATTTCTATTTTAAAATGAATGGGTTGTTTTACAAGGTAAGGGTTCGCATATACTTTAAAGTGCATTGAACCCATTTTTTTTTCCAGCTATGGTAGAGTGGGCAAAGCCGGCAATACATGAATTCAAAATTTGTCCGGTTCAGCAGGGACCACCCATTGTGGAAGGTAAGAAAATCAAATCATCTATGGGCTAACATAGTGTTAAGACCCCTGTCAGATTTTGTTTCTGTTTGTGTCCTTGCTGGGGAAAGTTTCCTTTTTGTCATAATGACCATTGCTAGAAAACAATTGGAAACCCAACATTTTAAAGCTCTCACCAGAATTGAAACATAGGGTAAATATTCCAGTAGTGAAACCTGCAAGACTGTGACAACTAAGAAGAGAATTCCTCTCACGTTGGAGAGAATACTTCTCATTTCCTCTTGGATCTCTGGGAGAGAAAGTTTTAGAAAATCTTATCAATGAGACACAGCAAGAAAGCTTGACTTAAACCATTCTTTTTTCTGCTTAACGGTGGCCATACATGCTTTGATAAATGATAAGTTTCTTATCCAATCAATATCTCTGATAGGAATAATCAATCTGTAGTTGACAAACCATTTGATCGATAAGCCACGCATGGGGAAATGGATTGATATCTAAGATATTATTGTAACTTTTGATCGTAAATGAGGAGTCTAAATAAAATCATGTTCATGAATAAAGCATGCTGTTGAATGATCCAAACAATCAGTAATTTCCATGCTGTTTGACCAATTCATTTTGATTATATCTGATCTAAATTGAGCCTAAACAGATCAAGGGGAAGTTATGGCTATTCAATTGTTTGAGGATTTGACCGTTTTGATCGAATTGCAGCTTGAGCAAATAAAAAAATCCCAGATGTGTGTGACCACCATACCAATAGAAGAAATGTTTTGCTTAAAAGCAAGGATTTTTTTCTCAGAAAATAGGTGTAGGATCTCAACCACGACCTCCTAATCCCCCCTCCCCCCCACACACCCCCTCCAAACCACATCAAATAGTGGGTGTGTTCAAATTTCACTAACAGTAACTGGCTATCCCAGCTTCAGTCGATCCTGAATACGGCTGCCAGACTCATTCACCTTTCCAACCGCTCTGTCTCCGCCACCCCCTCTGCCAATCCCTCCACTGGCTTCCGATTGCGCAATGGATCAAATTCAAAATCCTAACGCTGACGTACAAAGCTGTCCATCATACTGCCCCAAACTACATCACTGACCTAATATCCAAGTACCACCCAGCACGCACACTCCGCTCCTCACAAGACCTCCTTCTCTCTAGTTCCCTGGTCTCCTCCTCCCATGCCCGCCTCCAGGACTTTTCCAGGGTGTCACCCATCCTCTGGAACTCCCTGCCCCAACCCATCAGATTATCACCTACTCTCCTCTCCTTTAGGTGCACCCTGAAAACCCATCTCTTCAGGGAAGCCTACCCCACCCCCTGCTAACTTGCCGACCTCCTCCACTCTTCCTACCACTCCATCCCCCACAGCTATCTCCTCCTGTGCCACCATCCCCTTCCTCCTAGATTCGAAAGAGCAGGGCCCTCAATCCCCTCATGTTTTGCATTGTATTGGTATTGTTCTGTCACATGTTCTGTCCCCCTCTGTAATGTACAGCGCTGAGCGAACCATTGGCACTTTTTAAATACTGTATAATAATAAAAATAATAACAGTAAGAGGGTCTTAAAGGGGCATTAAATATCAGAAGTACCTTATGTACAGAGTGCAGAGTTCGGGTGGGGTTGTTACATGCAAAGTGCAGAGTTCAGGGGTGTGCTGCATTCACAGTGCAGAGTTCAGGGGTGTGCTGCATACAGAGTGCAGAGTTCAGGGGTGAGCTACACACAGAGTGCAGAGTTCAGGGGGGGCTGCATACAGAGTGCAGAGTTCAGGGGTACACTGCATACAGAGTGCAGAATTTAGGGGTGAGCTACACACAGAGTGCAGAGTTCAGGGGGGGCTGCATACAGAGTGCAGAGTCCAGGGGTACACTGCATTCAGAGTGCAGAGTCCAGGGGTCCACTGCATACAGAGTGCAGAGTTCAGGGGTGCACTACACACAGAGTGCAGAGTTTAGGGGTGAGCTACACACAGAGTGCAGAGTTCAGGGGGGGGGGGCTGCATGCAGAGTGCAGAGTTCAGGGGTCCACTGCATACAGAGTGCAGAGTTCAGGGGTGCACTACACACAGAGTGCAGAGTTCAGGGGTGCGCTACACACAGCCTTCTTCCACAGCTTCTTACCTCTGCATCCTCCATCCACATCTTACTTTCACTCCTCTTCAGCTCTGACCTCTGCAGTCAACCTCCCTCCACTGCCCCCATCATCTCCCGCCTCTTAAAATCTCCACCATCCTCCACATGTCTTACTTTTCTTGCCATATTAAGCTGAAGCACCCAGCCAACTCTAGTACCTCCCTGCATACTGTAGGTGGCTTCTCCTCTCTCACTTGCAGGGAGATCATCCAACGGGGGTGTAAATATCCACACTGCACATCAGGCCCCTGCATCTCCCTTGTCCCCATCATGCACTCACTGGTAGCCGTTCAAGGGATCAGATCTGTGGGAGCCGTTGGGAGACACTCTGTCACTCGTAAACACAGAAGCCGAACATCTGCATTTACAAATGATAATGGTGAGCAGGGAGCAGAGAGCCTGAGCCAGGGGTGGGTGAAGTTCCACCAAGTTCCAGCTGAAAAAAAAACCCTGCTTAGAAATACTTTAGAGCCAATGGCCCTCAACACTGATCTGTGTATGCTGACCAGGGAAGTGGGGGGGGGGGCATTCCCCGCTGTCAGGATACAATAGCACAGCGAGGGAGATCCCTAAATCCACAACTTGTATCTTTTTTTTTTTTTCGTTCAACCTGCTGAAAGAAAATCTCACTGTGTACACACTGGTATACATCTACACATAAAACCAGCCAGCAATAAAATGTATTTTATGTGTGATTAGTGCAGCACAACAAACAAATCCCTTGTCACCTACAATGCACATAATACTAGAGTACTGTCAGCATAATAATCATCCAGAACATATGCTGTAAACGCTAAAAACAGAGATAAGTATGTTTATCTGTGACTTCAGCCATGTTCTTACATTGCTTGTCAGTGGACAAGGAGAAACACAAAGTTAGATGGTTAATCACCTCAGTTCAAGGTCAGGGGGAGATTTGGGGGAGACATGCTGAAGAATGCCAGATCCAGGAAGCTCAGATCTTATCTCTGGATTGTGTTTATACAGGTTGGATAGCAGTCATCCCTCTTCTTTTCTTTGACTTTCATAGGCCTGAGGGGAATCCTGGGTGTTCCCCAGAACTATTATCCAGCCTGCAGAAGTTGCTTTAGCTTCTCCTTATCACTCTCTGTGACCTAGATAGGTGTAAATGATCTGACCCACCGCTGACACCATCAGATTTACAATAGCAGACATTTTCCCTCTTTAGACTTGAAGGAGAATTGAACTTTTTAGACTAATGAAATAGCTTAAAAAGCCTTGGAAATATATTTTGTTCCAACATTCCTCTGTCATAACTCAAGATATTATCAAAAAAGGAAATTACATGAGATAATTTGCCCAAATAAATCATAATGTGGAAAGATATAATTAATGTATAGAGATCTCATGTTGCATTATTATTGCTAGGCTAGATGAAGAGGCCCATCCTGCCCCAGGTTACAAAGCTGCCAAGAGGGCTGCAACAGGGACCATAGAACCTGGGAATGGCAGTTCTTAATAAATTAGACATGTAATGGAGAACACGTACTATATTGATGTTTTTATTCCTCTTTCAATAATAAATATAACACCTGCAGTAAAAATGACAGTTGGACAATACTTTTGAATTTAATTGTCTTTTGTTGGTAATACAGACATTTCCTATGCATGAAACTTTTAAAAAATTAGAAGGGATGTTACAGAAAGCAATGTGATTGGCGTTTGACACTGACAATTAGCCCCTGGTAGTTTCTTGGTAAAAGCGAGTGTTAAAGGCTCACTAAACCCACATCATAAAAAAGCTATCAGTAAATGGTGTATTACATGCTGTGAATACTCACTCAATCACCCCAAGATTTGTTTTCTGTATTCTGCAAAAACCAGATTGATCCTGCTGTTCTCTAACTCCCCCTTCTGCCCATGTCCCAATGTAACAAGGAAATTTGCAAGGCAGTGTTGGCAGCTCTGCACATGCTCAGTAAGTTTCTATGCTGATCATTTCCGCCCTATCACATTTTGGCAGCCAATGTAACTATAGTCACACACATAGGTGTATACACAATGGTAAATGACAGCCAACTCCCTCCCTCCTCCTCCATGCCCACTCACTGGCTAAATACATTGGGGGTGTGATATTACATGTAGATTGATGGAAACTTCACCTCCCTCTTATTCTAAGACACAGGCTGGAGGGGCGTGACACAACCTGTGACTTGCAGAAATCCACCCACACCATGTTTTTGCCAAAAAATAATAAAGAGTTGATTTCAAATATATATTTGTATGACATTTTATAAGTTTATTGATATTAATCATTAATTTTTACTCTGTATCCCAAAGGCTGTATTTTTTTATTTTGAACATGTGACCAGCAGCAGATGACTAGAATCTCCTCCTGCTTATTTTTCCCTGCAGATAGGTTGGGAAAGAGCTGGGTCAGGTGACAGCTGTATATTGATTAGGAAAAAGGTACTTAAATGTTTTTTTTTAAATAAAATAATTACAGTGCCCTCTTCCATTTACAGAAAGAGTGCTTCACACTCTTAACCTTCACCTCTAATACCTAAAAGTTACCCTAATTGCTATTTTCGTGTTCAAACAATTTTATTTTTTAACATGGAACAGTATAAAATAATAAGCAAAAGTATGGGTCATTGAAGGTGTACATTAATTGCACAGTAAGAAACCCAATAATACAAAGTCAGGCATCACTAATAAAGAGGACTATCAAATGGCAGTTAAGGCCTAACAAAATGGGGGGGGGGAAAGGATGGGAAGGGGCATACGGCTGCACAGTAGGGGGAGAAGGGGGAAACCCGCAGTATGGTTAAGGAATGGTACCATCAAACAAAAGATGTAGATTACGGATTGAGAAGGGAGTCATCAAAATTGGATGGGAGGAAATGCTCTACCCAGGGATTCCAAATCTTCTTGAACTTAGGTATGGAATCTAGGATAGTGGCTTCTATTTTTGCGTGAATCATTGCCTGAGTGACCCTATTCGAAACTGCAGTCATACTCAACGAGGGAGATTTCCATGATTTAGCGATAACCTGCTTGGCTGCGGTGGTGACTTGTAGAATAAGTTTGAAATGCGCCTTAGCGATGCCAGGTGGTCGCAGGTTAAGAAGCGCGATTAATGGATCGGGATAGAGGGTTACGGCACTGAGTGTAGATAATATTTTAAAAACCTCCACCCAAAATGCACGGACGATGGAGCAATCCCACCAAATATGGAAAAAAGTACCCAGGTCTGCGCAGCCCCTGAAACAAACTGAGGGGTAATCAGGGGTATATTTCGCAATTCTAGCCGGGACTAGGTACCAGCGGGTCAAAACTTTGTAATTGGTCTCCAGGGCCACAATATTCTGTGATGACCAAATAAGGTCCCAATCTGAGGGGTCAATTTGCCGTCCTAAATCCACTTCCCATTTATTTGTATACGAGGGGAACGCTGAGGTAGTTGAAGTTGTGAAGAGGGAATATAAATAGGAGATGAGGCCCCGTCTATGGGGGTCCCTGAGGCAAGCTCGCTCAAAAGGTGACAAAGTAGGTGTTGGGTTATGTGCCGTTGTGTACGGAGCAAAGAAATGCTTCAGCTGCAGATACCTGAATATCTCAGAGGCAGGGAGGTTATGGGATTCACATAGTGAGGCGAAGGATTTGAATTTATTCCTGCATACGAAGTGTCGGGTCTGGGTGAGACCAGCTGTAGACCAGTGAGCAAAGACGTGTGGTGCGGACCAGGCTGGGGGGAAGGCCGGATTGCGAAGGTAGGAAAGGAGGGGATTATGTGGTGATTGTAGGAGATAACGGGACTTCAGTTTATCCCAGAGGGACAAAAAATGCGAGGTAATGGGATTCGCAATCGTGCGGCGATCAACACGTCTCAGCCAAAGAAGGTTTCCTGTACTAAAGGGGTCGCACTCAATGGATTCCAGAATGACCCACTGCGGGGTTTCATTGGTAGCATGATACTTTGGCAATTGTGCTACATGCGCCGCTTGGTAATACTTGCTAATTTCAGGGAGGCCCAGACCACCATGAATTTTTGGTCGGTATAGAGTAGAGCAAGGAACACGGGGGCGGACTTTACCCCAAACATAGGAGGAAATACGGCGCTGCAATACGCGAAGGTAGTGAGAAGGTACTGGGATAGGGAGAACTCTGAAAAGGTAAAGGATTTTGGGGAGGATCGACATCTTCACAACAGCTATCCTGCCCAGCCAAGCCAACGGAAGGGAGGACCATTTGGTCATTAGTGCCGTTAGACGAGCTAGCATAGGAATGTAGTTAGCTGTATAGAGACCTGAAATATGCGGGGTGAATTTTATACCCAAAAAGGGAACAGAGTCTTGCGACCACGAGAATGGCAGGATCAATTTTAGATGGTTAAGTTCATTGGGTGGGAGCGAAATATTAAGTGCAAGTGACTTCTGGGGATTTATTTGGAGGCCCGAGAGCATCCCAAACCTATCAAGTAGCTGAAGAAGAGTAGGTGTGGATGTTAAGGGGGAGGTGAGAAAAAGTAAGACATCATCTGCAAATAAGCACAGTTTATGTGTGGTGCCTCCTATCTCAAGTCCGCGGATATCCGGGTCAGTCCTAATCAATAGGGCCAGCGGTTCTATAGCTAATGCGAAAAGCAGAGGGGATAGGGGACAACCTTGTCTGGTGCCACGCATAATTGGGAAATGAGCAGATCGAAGCCCTAAGTATTTGATCCTGGCCGAAGGGCCCTGGTAGAGAGAAAAGATCCAGGTTAAGAAATGCGGGCCAAAACCCCATCGGCGCAATATATAGTGTAGGTATGGCCACGAGACAGTGTCGAACGCTTTCCGTATGTCCAACGACAAGAAGCAAGCAGGAATATTGCGAGTTTTGGCTAAGTGTGCTGAAAGGGATGCACGTCTGACGTTGTCCCCCGCTTGTCGGGTTGGTATGAAGCCGACCTGATCATTGTGGATTAGGGATCCAATACATGAGGCGAGTGGATAGAATTTTAGCTAGGAGTTTAACATCTACGTTAAGAAGGGAGATTGGTCTATAATTGGACCATTGCGTGTCATCTGAGTTCGGCTTGGGTATCATAGAAATGTTGGCTTGCACTGTATCTGAGTTAAAGGTATGGCCTGAAAGTATGGCATTAAACGCATTGGTTATAACAGGCGTGAGAATGGGGGCAAACTTTTTATAATACGTGGCAGAAAAGCCGTCGGGTCCTGGGCGTTTACGGGGCTTTAGGGAATTGATAGCATTTAAGGTTTCAATTACTGAGATAGGTCGCTCCAGTGCTCCTAAGTGAGTCTCAGCCAATTTCGGGAAAGGAAGGGAAGCAAAAAGGGCTTCAGCATGGGAAGAGTCAAAGGGCGTGGAGGCAGAGTAAAGGCGCAAGAGATGCTTGTGGAAGGTGTGCAGAATCCGTTCGGGGTTGCTAGAGAGATTCGCAGTTGAGGTCCGTAACCGTATGGGTCTAACAGTTTGGTCTAGTTTACGGAGAGAGAGAGCAAGGAAAGTGCCAGGTTTATTGGCTTTAGTGTAGAATTTGTGTCGAGATCTGCGGATGGAGAGCTCGGCTTGGTCAGTGAGGAAAAGATCCAGGGCTAGGCGGGAGTGCTCGAGAGCTTCTTTGTTAGCAGGGGTGGGGGAAGTTTGGAAGGCGGCATGGGATTGGTCATAAGCTTGTTCAAGGAGGAGGCGTTTCTGCCTCCTCTCTCTACTCAGGAAGGAGGCTTTGCTGATACAGAGTCCGCGAAGTACCGGTTTGTGTGCTTCCCATAGTAGAAGGGGGGAGATATCAGGGGTTTGATTTAAGGAGAGATAGTCCTTAAGCGCAGCTGCTATCTCTGAGCAATAAACTGGGTCAGCCAGCAGGTTTTCGTTAATGATCCAGGAGGGATCGGGGGGAGCTGGGGCCAAAGAAGCAATGGTAGTGACCACCGCACAGTGATCCGACCAAGGGATCGGTAGGATATCAGAAGCTAAGATGCGGGGGGAAGAACTGGCGGTCAAAAAAATATGATCTATTCTCGAAAAAACCTTATGTGGATGGGAGTAAAAAGTATACTGGCGTTTAGTGGGATTGAATTCCCTCCAGGAATCGACCAATGAGTAATGTTGCAGTATGGATTGGAAGGAGTGGTTGGGGGTGCGCGGAGAAGGTGATTGTGGGGATTTATCTAAGAAGGGGTATATTATATGGTTAGAGTCTCCACAGAGTATGAGCGTGCCTCGCTTATGATGATCTATAACCGAGAAGAGGTGGGAAAGGAACGGCAGAGGACCCTGGTTCGGAGCGTAATACGTGGCTATGGTGACCTCATAGTCCACCAACTGCCCAACCAGTATGATATAACGACCCTCAGGATCCTTAATCTCAGTTTGTAACTTAAAAGGAGTTGTACGGTGGAGGGCGACTAAAACCATTCTACACTTAGTGGCAGCAGAGGCCGCGTAGACCTGTGGGTAACGAGGGCCAAAGAATTTGGGAATAGAGGTAGGAGTGAAGTGTGTTTCCTGAAGACAGACTATATGCGCATTGTGCGACGCAAATGAGCGGAATGCTTTGTTGCGCTTCTGCGGGACGTTAAGACCCTGAACATTCAGGGTGAGAATATTCAAGGAACCCATGGGTAGAGCAAACAATGGGTAAGCGGACAGTGAGGTACCATCACGAGGAATGTTATGTCAATTTGGCGCCGGGAGGGTATGCGGTTACTCGAGCTAAGCTTTAACGTGCAGTCGTATGCGAGAGCAAGGAAGGGGAAGGGGGGAGGGGAGGGTATTCTATGAGAGACACTGAAGGACATAAGAACCCCCCCAAGAAAGAGGGAAGAAAAAAAAAACAAAAAAAAACAAAAACAAAAAAAACAAAAAAAGAAAAAAACAACAAAAAAAACAACGGTCCCCGGGAGCACCCAAAACCTGGTGGCCCGGGGAACAGATGTAGCCCAGGTGGTGTAAAAAAATGGAACACCAAGGGGGCTAGTGGTGAGTGCGCAGAAACGCAGGCGGCTAGGAAGACAGCATGTAGACAAAGGCATATTAAAGTGATCCTGGTAGGAAGAAAGCATCAAAACCAACAAGCAAAAAGCCCGCAGAGCCCCGGCGCCGGTGGCCCCGGTCAACCTGGTCCGGCCCCAGAGAGGTCGGAGCCAAACCAACCGAAACGCCGGAACCGAGGGTCCGCCAGGCGAGGTAAAGGTACAACAGCAGTCCAAACATGGCGTACATTAAACAAAACAATAGACCAATATGATTCCAAACCCAAGCAGCATGTATCCGGTGCTGGTCAGGCTTAGGTAAAAAAAACACAAAACACAAAAAACAACTGAAGCACAACAGACCAGTATAAGGATACAAAGTTGCAACGACGGCAGTCAGGTAGACAGTCAATTGACTAAACCCTGTGGGTGGCGACTGTGTGGGTGGTAACGGACCACCACATAAGGAGCAGGATTAAGGATCAAAGGTGGTCAACGGGATTCAGTCCATTGAATCTTGTGGTGAGGGAGCAGGAGAGGAAAAGCGTCCCCGCTTGTGTGCGTTTAGGTTAGGAATTCGTGACGGCTGGGATTTCTGCGGTGAGCATGACGCCGAACGCCTTCTGGAGGTCTCAATCTGTGCAGCGGGAGGGTGCAGCTGGAGGTTTCGTAGCGCGTCCTGAAGCTCGTCAGTAGTCTTGCATACGTGGTCACGGGCTTGATGGCAGAAGCGTACCGCAAAGGGAAAGCACCATTTATATGGTATACTATGCTAGCAAGTGCGGTTTCATAGCTCTGCGTTTGGTAATGGTAGTAGGGCAAAGGTCCTGAAACAGCTGATAATGGTGACCTTGAAACAGGAGGGACTCCGAATTGCGGGCAGCTTGTAGTAGTTGCTCCTTTGTGCGGAAAAAATGAAGTTTAGCTATGATGTCTCGCGGCGGGCCGTCAGTGCGCTTTGGAGCTAGTGCCCTGTGAACCCTATCCATCTCGAGGCGTTCTATTGGGATAGCAGGGGCGAGCTCTTGGAATAGCGCAGTAGCTGCAGATTGGACATCAATAATTGACTCGGGGAGGCCACGAATACGCACGTTGGAGCGTCTGGCCCGGTTCTCAAAGTCCTCTAAGCGCGCCTGAAGTATAGCGTTTTCGTCACGCAGCAGGTCTAGCTCATCCCCTTGCGTTTGGAGAGATGCATCAAGGTCGTCCACCCTCTGTTCTAGGTCCGCAGTGCATTGCCCCAGCTCACGGATTTCCCTGGACAGCTGGTTAGTTATGCGGTCTGAGGTCTGTTTCAGGGCCTTATGTAGCATTATTTCAAAGCGAGCTAGAATGTCAGGGGTAGTAAGGTCAGGCGTCAAGGCATGTTTGGGGGTCGCAGTGTCATCATCTGACTCACCCTCTGAAGAGCTTGGGCGGCTTGGCTGCTCCGTTTGCAGGACTGCAGGGTTGGATAAGGCTGGCTGGCTCTTGTGGTGCTCCGATGCGGCGGCCATCTTGGAGGAGGCACGAGCAAGGGCCTCCTTTATCGGCTTATGCGGCGGCGCCGCTTGATGCTTATTTGCCCCCCTGGCCATATTGACAGATGGCCGGGGGGTTGCGCTACCGATCGGTGCCGCTCGTGGAGCGGTGCGGGGCCGGATCATGCAGCGGTGAGGCTGTCTTCCCTGCGGCGTGGAGGAGCCTCAGGGAGACATGTCCTGTGCCGTCAGCCGCGCATGCGCACTCCCTAATTGCTATTTTAACCCATAAAGTATATCTAAAACCAAAAACAATAATGTTTTAAATTACAGTTACCAGTCCTTTGATGAGGTGCCTGCATTAGATTTCTTTTCTTCAGGCTTTTTCCCTATTATTTTCACATTGTAATCCTGCGAATAACACATTGCCTGTTCCTGGGTGACTACACTTACTCCACCACTGTATCTATGGAGGAAGCCATGGTTGCCCCCCAGGCTGTGCTACAAGTACAGTATGTTTGCCTTTGTTCATTTCCATCACATTACAATCCTAGCCTTAATATTTCCCCTAAACGTAATCCCAACAGTAAATTAACCCCTCCATATCCCTACTTATTTTGCACACAAGCAGATTCCATATTTCCCAGTCATTGCACAACCTAAACTGACATGTCTCATATTCATGGATAACCACAGAAAGAGTATTATATATGCATCCGGCATTAAACAGTGGCCTTATATATTCTATGTGCTAGTTTTCATGATGTGGTCAAATGCAAAGACCTCATTACCCAATAGTACAATAGTACAATAGTAATAGTACATCATATCTAACAAAAGAGAACTGATTTTGCTCTGTTTACTTGTTAAAATATAGAATGTACATCCATGAAATAAAGTATTATTTGCACATGAAAAATTAAGAAGCTAGTTTTAATATACAGTGGTGAATCGGGTGAAACTATAGTGCACAGGTGAAATGACCTTTTATAGGGAATAGTGAAAAAATAAAATAATGTCACCTAGTGGCTAAATTACTCTACAATGGTCATAGTGACTACAAGTCACAAAACCTAAAAGGACAGAAATACGAAAGCTCAAATTTCCAGCTTATTTCAAGGTTAAACTGCTATAACTCTCATCCTTATCTTTGCTTCACTAATTAATAAGTAGTGTATCTTTTGAAATCATGATTTCTACTTCCATTGGCTGCATGCTTGTTCTAGGTCCCCATTTCACTAATGGTGGCCAAACACAGATGAATGATCAGTTTATTTTCTACTGGGAAGTGGGTTGCGATTGATAGTTTGAAGATGCAATTGTAATTTTTCCAATCAAATTTTTGTTTTCACCAGTCATATTCTGATCAGTTATAATATGATCAAATTCATGACCAAAGCACTTCAGTGCTGCCAATAAATGGAAAAGGATGGATAATTTTCCACCCTTGCTACTTGTCTCAGTTTGATCGAACCCTATGAAAAATGAGTCAAAATCAATTGGATGTGATGCTATAACTATTCGATTGTTTGCTGATTTGATTTGTTTTAATAGAACTGCATATCAATCACGTAAAGAACTCGAAGCATGTATGGCCACTATTAGTTGTTCATAGAAAAGAAAGGTAGACACTTGGGGTTCCCTTGGATGTTCAATGGCTCCATCACATAAGTGGCCAGAGGGTGATAAAAACAGGTAGATGAGCCATGGTTTTACTGAACCTGAGTGCCCAGATGAATTCTAATATTGCAATCAGATGAGGCTGTACACATGCTGATGCTTTGCTTTAAGGCTGTAGCTATTCTAACTTTTCAGAGGTTGACAGGTGGCCTGTCAAACATGCTCATTACGGACAATGGGAGCACACCACAACCACAAGACAAATGCATGGCTCATGGTTGTGGTGCAGTATTTTAATACAAAATTAAAAAACAGACATTCAAGAGGCAGCAGGATCAGCTCCTGAATGCCTGGCAGCCACTGCTCTACTTTCCTCTAAAAAGTGACCCAGCGTAGATCACTTCTCCAAGAATAGTAGACACTTCTGCCAGAGTGAAAAAGCCCTTGCTGTTTCCAAAGTCAGGGCACAGATAAAGCATTCTAGGGACTTCTAATCTACTTATATATACAAGTGTGTTTACTAGCAAGCATAAGGATTTGTCTAATACAGATGTCTGAGATACTCCTTTTCAACAGGTATACTGTTTTTAGAATGTCAGTTTCTAGCAGGAAAAATATAGTTTTCTTGTAGATTTTTATGACATTCTGTATATGGAATATTTATGCTATATATGAGTACTTAATTTAGAAAAATATGCATACAGTTAAGAATGTTTTTATGAAGAATATTTTTTAAACCGTATACTTGTCTCTGATGCCTGTGGCATATATTCATATTATTCATTTATGAGTATGTGGGTGGGAAAAATTATTTTGCTGATCCAATTATTTTCCAGTTTGCAATCGCACTACAATGTCTATAGGCAACCTCATTAAAATGATGCTTGTCAAGTAATCTAAAGCATTCCTATCCACTCAACTATACATAATAAAGAGGTCATACACAAGTGTTTTTCCTCACTTACTGTAGACTGTACTCCATGCAACAATCCTTTTATATATCACCTTAACTTGTTCCTAAATCTTCTTTTGTGTGCAGCAGAGGCTACCTCTCCACAATGTTCTAAATTTAGAGTTTCGGCATGCCACCCACCATCCCACCATTCAAGAGAGATTTTCTCTATCTGCCACACACGTGGTCCTACATAGTTGGATGTAAGAGGTGCACCAGAGATCTTGGGACACTTAGATGAATATTTAGGAAAAAATAAAACAAACTATGGCCTGGGTGCCTTCTTTTTCCTGCTACTACTGTATATACAGCTATCAAAGAATCTAGTTTTATGTTTTTGACATGTATACCTTATACATTCTTCCAGGAGACTTTTCACTAAGGTAACTGTGTCCACATTTCCCGCACCAGATATATTTTCACACATAAGGGTTTACATTAAATATTTGTTGGATGATATGAGCCTATATCATATTTTTATTAAGACACCGTTCCCATGAGATGGTTTTTTATTGCATTTTTCCAAAGCTCCTAAGGCATCATATTGGAATGATATTAACTCATAAATAAGATTGTTGCTACTAAAAAATAGGTTTACACCATTATGTTCAACAGTACACCATTATCTGGGTATGGATCACCTTAAATGGACCTAGTATCAGATATAATTATTCATTTTGAGTGCAAGCCTACTATATAATGTATGGGGAGAACAGTGGCTAAATGGTTAGCACTTCCGCCTGACAGTACTAGGGTTGTTGATTCGAATCCCAACCACGGCACCACCTGCCTGGAGTTTGCATGTTCTCCCAGGGTTTCCTCCAGGTACTCCGGTTTCCTCCCACACTCCAAAGACATGGTTAATTGGATCCTGCCTAAACTGGCCCATGTATGAATGTAAGTTAGGGACCTTAGATTGTACAGCCCTTGAGGGTTAGGGACTGATGTGAATGTACAATATATATGTAAAGCACTGCATAAATTGATGGTGCTATATAAGTACCTGAAATAAATACAATATTAGTATAATACTCACAGATATTTATTACCTCTCACAGTTATCACAATATTCTCCTAACATTTGCTTTTGTTAGGGCATCATCCAGGGTCACTTTCTACTTCCTAGACTGAGATGCTGGCTCAGAAATGATAAACCAAATGATAAAATTGTGCAAATAAATGTATTGGTTTACATAAAAAAATAGTCAATGCATTTCATCACGGCTTCAGTTAAAATAAGTACCTCGAGTGGACTCAAAATAGGCATTGCTGTGTGACTCTTTGTCTCCTTCAATGTATATCCAGAAACAAAAAACACACCCACAGTTAGAATATCCTTCATTCAAAAAAAACTTTCCATCATGCTCCTTCAGTGTTTCTCATCACTATGATTGAAATCGCTTTGATCCCACTAACCATCTGAAAATTGAATGAATATTCAGAAAATAAAAGTGTTTGAATAAAATTCTACTGCTGTATCACTAGCTTTAAGCTGGCCATAGATGGATCAAAATTCAGCTGCTTCAGCAGGGGCCAGTTGAATTTCAATCCATCTATGACTGTTCTCACTCAATGAAAGTCAAACTTTCTGTATGTGGAGGTTACATTTCTTTTCCTCCAGACATAAAGTATGCCTCTTTTCCTTTGTAAGGACATTAAGGCTGGGTTCACATTTGGCATATCGTATGTGATTAGCACAGGAACCTCACCGCATTCCTGTGCAAATCACATGTGAATTGTGTGCATTGCGATTGGAGCCATACATTATGTATGGCTCAAATCGCACCGCACCGGCACCAAAAAGGTGCAGGTCCTTTTTTTTGGTTCGTACTAGAATCAGATCACATGGGTATTCACACCCATGCGATCCGATTCTGCACATCGCACCGCATTTTGCAGACCAACTTTGGGGTGTTAACTTAACATACACACCCACAGCGGTTCGCCTGAACGTGGTGTGGTGCTGATGCGGTGCGGAATTTGTACAGGACATGCTGCGAATCCCGAACCGCATCAGTGTGAACCCAGCCTAAATGTATCTGGAGCTGTTGAAATACTTTGAGAAAAATGGTAAACAAAAATAAATAAGAGAAATAATAGCTTAATAATGCATGTTTTCAAAACGTTGTCAAATCACTTACTAGCAAAGGGAAGTTTCTCCAAAAACAAATAATATATATGATACAGAGTGCACTAGACATTTATTGTAACGTTTCCTTAACATCCCAAATTTATGAATAAACCCAAATATGCCTGCTGTTCATGAACATTCAAATTTTTGTTCTTAATGGACAATAGCTGGAAGACTTAAAACTTTGAATCAAAGCCCATATTGCATGGCTCACAGTCTTGTCAAAGTAGTTGAGTGTTTGATTTGAATCTGAATTAACAATGTCCTCTTTTGCAGTTATTTCAGAACTCTTAACTGCTGACCCAGCTCATTCAATTTACACTGTGCATTTAAGTTCATTATTTTTGGAAAACGTAACCTCTGACTGTGAACCGACACATTCATTCACATTAGGCGTTCCGTGCATTAAATTATAGCCCACAGAAAGTGATCAGTGTAAAAAGAGATAAAGAAAACAATATGCCTTGAAACTTAAATCAACAAAGTCAGCTGAAAAATATGAAAAGGGAAGGAAAAAATGAACTATTGGTGGGTTTAGAATGAGAAGACCAGAGAAATGTGTTATAGAGGGAGGCTCCTCAAGATAGAAGTGAATAAATCATTAGACAGGTCCACCGGCCTCACATCTGGAGCTGCTTAGTGAGATCTGGGGGGATGCTTATGGTGTGTGTGTGTGTGTGTAAACACATTGTTTCCTTCATTAACACCTTCTCTTCCAGCCATGACACCTGTACAGCTGGGTGACAAAGTTAACGCCTCTGGAAGACAAAAGCACCAAATTCAACCACAGAAAGCACTGAAACAGAAATAATAACTCATGGAATCTAAAGTTTTACAACAAAACACAATGAGATTTTCCATACAATGGACTTGTAAAGTTCCAAATTCACAAAATCAGACAGCAGATTGTAACATATGAAAGCAGTCAGACTCTATACCACATTACAAAGTTTTACGTAGTGCTAAACGTGAGTTAAGCTATGATGCATTCATTCAGCATGATGCACCTAGGCTCAAGGCCACATTTTTGGAAAGAGAACAATGAATCTTGACTATATCTTTTGAAGGGGTATTAGGATACTTAAATTATTTGGTTACATAGTTATAATCAGTGTGTCCAAATGCTGACCAAAAAAAAATGAGGATTAGGGAAGTAGCAATGATGATGTTAGCCATATGTTACTGGAGGAGAAATGAATCTTCAAATCTGTTGAAAACTGATTGGCTACATATGCTGAAAGGTGTAACATGTACAGTATGCCAACATTTCCTCTTATATTGCCAAACAATTATGAGGTGAAAGAAAGAGAAAACTAACTGTGAAGCCTCAGTTCTTTCTCTATACCATTCCACATCTCTCTTCACAGGAATAATAGATTGGTTCCACAACCAATTCCCTAAACAATGGTCCAAGTTGAACAAGCACTCTCACCCTACGATATCCAAGCCCTCCCTAAATCAGGCAGATGAACAGGAATAAACTATCCTCCCTCCCTATCCTTACATGCCATCTCCTTCCCCCTAGGACAAACCAACCCCCAAATTCAGATTATCCAAAGTCCATAGGCCGCATGGCCCCTTTTATGGTAACTCAGCATTCCTGTCTGCCCGGACGTAATCCCATTTCCTATTATGGAACAAACAAAACCATTGCCACTTATCACAAACCATATGAAAGGCATCCTTTCCATCCCTAAAAACCCCTCTACCAAGCACTAACCCATCGACCCTACAATGGCTAACATACCAACCTGTTATCTCTTCTCTAGCTTTGCCCCCAGCTCTCCTCCCTACCAACCCCATTTGAGAGCCTCTTTTTACAGGACTTTCATCTAACAAAAACCAAATCTTCAACATATCCCATCCTTTTCTCCTATACTCATCATTCAGTATAGTGAGCAACTCACTATACTAAAAAATTGATGACCAAACCTGGGTCTCCCTCTCGTCTGAGAACCAGTAAAGTCTTTATCTTAATGCACTGACTTATGACTGACACGGCAATCAAAACCTGAGAAACCAAATTCAACCAAACCTCTCTGGTACTGTAGCCCTACAGTGCTCCATATCATTTATCCCTCAGTCTCTGACTAATGCTGGGTATGTCACAACCACCCTGGCACCATTTCCTAACATTAAGAAATTCCTGAAACTGTATGCTAAAACTACGGGTTCCACTGTCTCTAACCTCCCTCACATAGTCCTATTGTCTATACTACTAGGTTCCATTAAACATATCAAACATAGCTTTTCTCCAACATTTCCTCACTGCTGCCATCCTGTGATACCACACCAGTGGCATTCACCTCAACTACCCACCCTCACAGAATGGGTCACGTAACTAGACTATATCTCTTACATTGAACTCCACCTAGCTTAAGTCAATGATAAACAGGTTTCATACACTCAGATCTGGGCCACTTGTACTGTTTTCCAGAAAAACAAGAATTCTATGACTGTCTATCATCCCCTTAAACCCCACTCCCTTGGGTCAGACATGGCAACATTGGCCAAGAAACCTGCTGCTTACTTTTTTCTTGCTTTAATATCCTATCTAGATTTGCACTTCTATGTAACATTAGGAAGTAGCTAGGAAGTTATATTTACCATAATCATCACTGTCTGTACTGTGCTTGTAGATTTTCATTTTCTAAACTAGATGTACAAACTGTCTATCCTGACAAACTGTTTAAAAATCTTAAGGCTTGGGTGGTTTGTTGTATGTTAATGCACTTAAAAAATGTCCTTCAATCTGTCCATAAATTGCACATTGCAGGCTAATTTTAAACAGCAGAAGCATCTATAAAGTCCAATGTATAAACCTGCTCCAAAGAAACAACTAGAAACTAAAAAATATTTTTTTTCAAATGTTATTTTTAGGTATGATCTATAACAATTACAGTATATAGTGGGAGTTTCTCAAATTTTATACATGGGTGGAAATACGCTTTAAGCAGGGTTGATAATCACATCCCTTGATGTATAGATGACCACCGAAGGGAGCATTAAGAAATCAAAGTCAAGATTAGCAAGCACCTTATAATAACAAAAAAGTCAGCACAAACATTACTTTCAGGCAAATGTTGCACTAAGAACTTTCACTCACTGAAAACTGACTATAGTTTCCCTTTGGAGAGCAACTCCAATCAGTACCAGTAGAATAACGCTCAATGTTAAAGTAAACTTGTCACATACTTGGGTAATTGAAACAGAGCATATAATGAAAAAATAAGCAGAGGTTACCTCTATGCAAAAACTGAATGTCAAAACAAGCGGTAGATTCAGAACCATAAACACCTTAGTTCTGAGCCTTCTGTGCCTTGACTTTTCCTGGAGAGTTGCACTTACTTCAACCCCTTTGTGGTTCTCAAGTCTCCCATCAGTTGCTCTAGTAATGGGAAAGCTCATTGACTAACATGGTGGCTAAAGAGATGAGAGGGGTTGGACCACACTCAGCTCTTATATAAAATATATCTGGATCCATGAGTCATTTTATTATACAATATGCTTAAAGTTTACTTTAAGTCATTAGAATTTTATATTGTTATCCTGCTGTGATCTGCTATCCCATGCCACTGTCTTGGCCCTCTTTAGCTGGCTTTCCCTTCTGGGTGCAGGCAGCCAACTCCATGAATGCGCTAGACCCAACTCCAGTCCACCTTCCAGACTGCCCCTGACCGCTTTGTGTGCTGAACCTGCAGATTCCTGGGAGATGTGACACAAGTATCCCAGGAGGCTGCAGGACCAGCGACACAATATTCTGTCCTAACGTGGAATGGTGGTTGGGCCAGAAGAAAAAAATTAAGGGTACCCACATGGAAGAAAATATATTTGAAATATATTTTAAAAATATTCTTCCCAAATATATTGCCATATATTTGAAATGCTACATTTTTGGCCATATTCAATATATTTCAATAAATATAAATATATTTTTTTTAAATACACTCTTCAGATTTTTTTTTAACATATAAAAAAGTCATTTTAACATATCATTTTACATATATTTGTAAATGCATTCCAAAAATGTAGATTTGTATTTTTAAAGACATACAGTATATATGAAATGTATTTTTAAAAATATTTTTCATGTATTTTTGCAACATGCAGTGTGTATATATATATATATTTATTGAAATATATTTTGATTGAATATGGCCAAAATTGTAGCATTTCAAATATATAGCAATATATTTGGTAAGAATATTTTTAAACTATATTTCAAATATATTTTTCTTCGATATGGGTAAGCTCTGAGACCCAGTCACAGAAAGATGACTAAAGAGTATTGAAAGGTGTCAAAAGTATTCTACATCAGTTACCCACATGGCATCAAGAGGCACTTAGCTGTGTTACTGAGTATGATTAATCTTTATCAACGTGAGACACTTAGAATTATTTACAGTAATTACAATAAATTGGACTGTTGCCATGTATATATTCTGTTTACTCAATTACGAATACATGTTACAGTGGGGATCGGAAGTTTGGGCACCCCAGCTAAAAATTTGTATTAATGTGCATAAAGAAGCCAAGGAAAGATGGAAAAATCTCCAAAAGGCATCAAATTACAGATTAGACATTCTTACAATATGTCAACAAAAGTTAGATTTTATTTCCATCATTTACACTTTCAAAATAACAGAAAACAAAAAAATGGCGTCTGCAAAAGTTTGGGCACCCTGCAGAGTTAATATCTTGTACTGCCCCCTTTTGGCAAGTATCACAGCTTGTAAACGCTTTTTGTAGCCAGCCAAGAGTCTTTCAATTCTTGTTTGAGGTATCTTTGCCCATTCTTCCTTACAAAAGTCTTCCAGTTCTTTGAGATTTCTGGGCTGTCTGTCACGCACGGCTCTTTTAAGGTCTATCCATAGATTTTCAATTATGTTGAGGTTAGGAGATTGTGAAGGCCATGGCAAAACCTTCAGTTTACGCCTCTTGATGTAATCCCCCGTGGATTTTGAGGTGTGTTTAGGATCATTATCCATTTGTAGAAGCCATCCTCTCTTTAACTTTAGCTTTTTCACAGATGGCATCAAGTTACCATCCAAAATTTGCTGAAATTTTATTGAATCCATTTTTCCTTCTACTCGTGAGATGTTCCCTGTGCCACTGGCTGCAACACAACCCCAAAGCATGATTGATCCAACCCCATGCTTAACAGTTGGACAGAGGTTCTTTTCATTAAATTCTGTGCCCCTTCTTCTCCAAAAGTACCTTTGCTCATTCCGGCCAAAAAGTTCAATTTTAACCTCATCGGTCCACAGAACTTGTTTCCAAAATGCATCAGGCTTGTCTATATGTTCATTTGCAAAATTCAAACGATCATTTTTGTGGTGAGGACGTAGAAGAGGTTTTCTTCTGATGACTCTTCCATGAAGACCATATTTGTACAAGTATCTCTTTATAGTGGAATAGTGTACCACAACTCCAGTGTCTGCCAGATCTTTCTGGAGGGATCGTTCAGTCAAACGTGGGTTTTGAATTGTTTTTCTCACAATCCTGCGAGCTGTTCTGTCTGATATTTTTCTTGGTCTTCCAGATCTTGCTTTAACTTCCACTGTTCCTGATGACTGCCATTTCTTAATTACATTCCGAACAGAGGATATTGACATCTGAAAACGCTTTGCTATCTTCTTATAGCCTTCTCCAGCTTTGTGAGCGTCAACTATTTTCAGTTTCAGTTTTCTAGACAACTGCTTAGAAGATCCCATGGTGCTGATTGTTGGGGCAAGGTCAGATGAGTCTGGGCATTTAAAACCTTTGAGATTGACATCATCTGGTCTTCCCAGACGATGATTGAGAACAATCCATGACACTGACAGGTCTCAGCTTTGCAAAGGGGGCAGTGCATGCTATAAACTCTGCAGGGTGCCCAAACTTTTGCAGACGCCATTTTTTTGTTTTCTGTTATTTTGAAAGTGTAAATGATGGAAATAAAATCTGACTTTTGTTGACATATTATAAGAATGTCTAATCTGTAATTTGATGCCTTTTGGAGATTTTTCCATCTTTCCTTGGCTTCTTTATGCACATTAATACAAATTTTTAGCTGGGGTGCCCAAACTTTCGATCCCCACTGTATACGCATCTATTGCGTTTATTTAATTACGAACATATGAGCTACCTAATTTGATACCTGTATTGATTTTACTATATTCCTTTTAGCCATACCTTTTATACAGTCATTTTCATATGCCAAGCTTTCACTTCTCCCCACCCCCTTCTTTGTCCATATACCCATAATTACCTCACTATAAACGCAATTTTTGACATAGCTTCCATGAACCAGCGATGTCATTTTTACCTTAGAGCTCTTCCACAAGAATAGTTTTTTGTTTTTTTTTAGTTGTTGTATTACCTTTATCCTGCCAAAGATAAAATGATATCATGCTTTCCAATATTGTTCTTATACATATCACTTTTTATAATTTGCAATTTGTACCTTTAAATTTGTATTCAGCATTGCTTCAGGACGAGCCGTCCACTCTGATTGACACCCCATCCCCTGCCAATTACACTCAGCCAGCCTTCCCTTTAATGGTCTTCTATATAATGGCCGCCGGCCAGGGTTACCAGAGACTTGACAAAGCGCAACTGCGTGAAACATGTCATCTTGGTAAACCTACATATGCTCCCAGCTGAAGCCAACACCGGACACTGCCTTCGCTTGCCATGGTGACACCACCCAGGATGCTGGTACACTGACACCTTGTGATTTGAAGCCGACAGGAGCATTCTCTGATCTCAGCTCCCCTCACAGCGGACGGGCCGTCCATTGGAATCACACTGTCCACTTCAGGCTGGTCAATGTTATTATATTTGCTACTTTGTCTCACCCAATAAAGATGCACCTTCACTAAGGTGCTTGTCTGAGAGCATTTTCCACAGCCCCTATTTTTTCCAGTTCTCTTCATCATGCAAATGATTAACAAGGCAGCAGTGGTGAGTTCATGATTAACTGTTCACATTTTCACCTGGAGTGGCCTCTCTGCGCTCATTTGTATGAGTTTCCCTAATTACATAGTACAGCCATTCACTGTAAAGGCAGGGAAAGGTGTGCTGTGCTTGCATCTGGTGCAGGTATATCTAGGAGAAATATTCTGATAAGCCTCAGCTGCCAAATTCAGCGGGTCCTTCACAGACATGAGATTCTCAATGATATCAAAGAGAATGGCAATAGTAGGAGAGAGCAGAGTAAAAGAGAGGTGAGTACATCAGTGTACTGCTTCTTTGTTCACTGTCCAGTCACAGGCTGGAGCAGTGACAAGACCTATAAGTTTTAGTTAAAGGAGAAGTTTGGGGTATTTGAAAAATAAACATTGATAATCACCTGATGCTGCATCTGTCTCATACCTGAAAAATTACATGACCACTGATTGCTCAGTTCTCTCTCTGCTCAGAGTGGAGAGCGGTGACTGTCAGTCACCGCTCTCCACTCTGCCTCTTTAGTGCTCACTGTAGCCCTAGGATGGAGAGGGGACAGGAGTGACTGGTTCAGTCTCTCAGTGGTGCTCTCAGAGCCAGAGTCAGCTGTCAATCAGGCATCTGGGTGAATCCCGACAATATGGTTGGAATCCTTCTAGAGCCTGGAGTAACTCTGATGGCTAGGTTATTGAATTCTGGATGATAGGTGTGCAAAAGTAAGTGCACTCCTGTGACCCAGAAGAGAATGTATTTAGCTAAAATATACACAGCTGGAAGGCCCAGAAGACAGACATGACATCACCTGTCTGGATGAAGTATGACCATAGGCTAACTGATCTGTGATGTCTACAAGCAAAAAACTGTAGGTAAAACAGAGTGCATCACCAGTTGTCCTAATATTATACAGTTAGCACTGAAAACAACAATTTAAAACAACCAGAAAAGAAGTATACAGTACACTGCTCAACAAATGTTTATGTTGAAAAAATCAAATAGCAATGTGTTCTGTATTAACCTATTCCAGTGATTTCTTAGGTAGAATCCTCTGCTTGTCTTGTTCTAAGAATTCATTGGTTCCCTCAAATTATATCATGAAATTGTTATCCAAGCTTAAACTGATTGTTATCTTGTCTGTTCTAGAAAATAAGGGTCCTTTGGAGGAACAGAGTACCACTTGAAAGGTCAAGAAAGTTTAAAGTGGTGGGGGTGGCCAGCAAAGAATGTAGAAGGGTGAACTTTTGAAAGGTAACAAAAAGAAAATAACTTTTTATTATTTAGAAAATGGCTTCGCTCTGTAACCCGCTCTTCAAACGCCTAAATTCTCATTAGATTTAGAGCTGACATTAATAACCAACAAGGAACACACATATAGTTTGTAATAGAGAACCTAGGCTGGTAAAAAGTTCTAGGTAAAGACTTACAAAGAACAGAGATTCTTCTGCCAATATCCTTCAAACATAAGGCATTTACATGTTATTATTTTCAGTACAATCCAAATTATGGAGGAGGGCGGTTATTCCTTATTTCAGTACAGTGATAGAAAATCAAATCATGCCATATGCCCACCAGGAAACACTGGTTTATTGCAGAGATACAGTGTAGCGAAAATGTAAATAGTATTTTTTTCTCAACTGGAATATCATGTATGTAATGCACATCTATAAAATGTGGCAAGCCAGCATTCAACATACGGTTTAAATATGGTTGTCTTACTAATTAGTACTTGATTAACCTTTCTCGCCTTTATAACCACAAGCAAGTCCTGTTTTCTACTTTAAGAATCATTTCCAGAATAAATATGTATTTCTGGAATTACAGCTTTTCAGTCCTTAGAGGGGATGGCTGCTTTAACTTAATTTTTCTCTAATTACACAACCCCCCCCGGTTTAGGCACTCCTGATCATCTACTATAGCTCAGATGTATGATATTAGCACTACACCACCACTTCTATCTGTCTGACAGTTGGAAGATTAAAAAAAGAAAAAAAGGGCAGCTGGCCAAGATCACCAAAATACTGGTACCCGATACAGGCCGCTCCCCCCCCCCCCCCGAAGTATGCATCTGGTACCGACAATGGGTCTCATCAACAGAGACATTACTGCTGCTCTTCTTGGGCTTCTCTTGTCAGGTACAGCAGCCCCCAGGTAGCAGGGCAGGTTAGTAACGGATAGAAGGGGTCAGGGCAGGCTCTCAGCTTGGTTGAACATACTCTACGGGATGCTGCCTTGTAGTGCCCCCTACCAACACATAAAAACTCTGCATCCTGGGCAGTTGCCCCTCCTACCCCCCCTAATCCTGACCATGCAAGCTACACTGCCTCATCAAGGCCCCTCTATATAGTGCAGTCCTAACTCTATTCTATGAGAGCCTCCGTATTAGAGCATATATAGCAATGTATAAATTAACTGCAGGTATGCCTTGAGGAAGCTCATTTCTCCTTAAAGGTGCAGGGCACACCAGAAGTCCAGCAGAGTACAATGGCAACTAAAGGCATCCAATGTGTCCCCCATGATATACAGCAAACTAAGCAAAAATGACAACCACCGAAGTTAATAACTATCCTTTAGATCAGGGGTCTCCAAACTATGGTCCCCCAGTACTACAAGTCCCATCATGCCTCTGCCTCTTGGAGTCTTGCCTGTGGCTGTCAGAGTACTGCAAGGCCTCATGGGACTTGCAGTTCCTCAACACCTGGAGAGCCATAGTTTGGAGACCCCCTGCCTTAGAGTAAGGTGCATGAAAATGCTTTGCACATATCCTGCCAGAAAAGTGCATCCTGTGTTAGGGTGACAATGCTTACTTGATATATCATACCATAGGCTGCTCTTCCGCATTGGACTACAAACACCCCATTTTATCCTGATCTTCATTACATAGGTAGGAGGGTGTTTTGTAGCTCACAAAAGAAAAGCTAGGAAAAAAGCTAGGAAACCTAATATCATTGTTTGAGAATTTTTAATTCAGCACAAGGACGTTATAAGGATTCAAGATTTCAAAAAGGACCAGCAGGTATTTTTCTGTACTTGTAGAAAATGTACTCTGAAAAAAAGAAAACCAATTCAGCCACCATACCCAAGGACTGGTAAGCTGCATTGTATCCTATTTTTATTCTTGGGTTTAGATATACTTTAGCTGCTTTAAAGCAGAGCTCCACCCAAAAGGGGAAGTTCCGCATGTCTCCTCCCTCCACTGCCACATTTGGCATTTTTTGGGGAGCGGGTACCTGGTCTTGGCAGGTACCCGCTCCCACTTCTGGATCAGATTGTCATGCCGATCTGAGCTGGAAGTTTGGCCCCCCTCCTAACCCCCAAATGCGGCCCATTCAAAAAGCACAGTGCTCTTTACGCTTGCATAGTAGGATACCGGCTGTGAAGTCAAAGGCTTCACTTCTGGTTTCTCTTACTGAAGATACTGGCACTGACACCCAAAACCGATTGAAGAATCAGCTTGTGTGAGGACATCACTTGACCCCTGGAACAGGTAAGTCCCCTTATATTAAAAGTAAGCAGCTACAGTATTTGTAGTATTGCTGACTGTTAATTTTTTGAGGATAGCCTGAAGCTCCGCTTTAAGCATCAAAATACTTTTTTTGTGCACTGTGTAAAAGTGTAGAGGAAATTGTTTTTCTTTCTGGTGGATGTAGGTGTCAGTACTTCAGTATAGAATGTGTCAAAATAGACCCTGCTGCCAGTGGAGGAATATAGCAATATAAACAAGATTAGGGCCCAGAAGCGTACAGCAGTATATGCGTTTCTCATTCAAGTTATAAGCATTAGCAAATGATTTTGTTGAGATAATCAGGTAATTTCCAACATTTTAAAATGAGGTCTTATTTTTGGTTGAGTAATGTTTGATATTTTGTTCCTGTATAATTGTAATTTTTTTCTAGAAATGCTTCATGGCTTTGTTCAAGGTTTATCAACTGAAAAATCAGTCTGTATCCTTCTTGCATAGCATGGTATGGTGGAGAAAGATTATATACTAAAGTTAGGAGGAGGTAGCAAGGAGGATAATCTACTAAATGTATTCCACTAGAATGTATCATGGTCTTGAAAAGATAACTAAAATATGTATTTTGTGGTTAATCCCATCTTGAACGCTTGGACTTGAAGTTAATGTTGTAGAAGTAAACAGAGGAATTTAGATCATTATATGTCTTGTCTAATTCCGTTCCATTTTTCTCTTCTCCGACTAACAACATATGGTTACTTGCACTAAGAGTGCCATATATATTTCTTTTTGAAATCTTACAGCTCTCCCTCCTGCCTTGTGCAGTGAATTATTTTCATAGCCCCTATTAGCTCCAAAAGTGTATTTTTACTACAATAAAAAGACATTTCAGATACATTCCAATTTTCAAATCATGTTTTGTTGGTATTACTATTGAAATAATCCCTGCTCATCTTCAAATCATTTTACATTCTATGCTCATTTTTTTAAAGTATTTTTCTACCTTGTTGACATCTGTAGATGCAAAGTTTATCTGCAACAACTTCTCCCTGTGTGTTCTAGTGGTTCCTCAAGGTTTTCATGGCAAATTATTTTATCAAAAATGATTTGGTGAAGTTATAAATATATTCTCTGCTCCCTATTTCTATGACATGTTTACAGAAAATATGCTCTTTCATACAATTATAATTTTTTTGGAGCGCATCAGTGCTACCTGGTATATTTTAGGGCTCTGTTCTCAGTATGTTCTATGTGATACAGTATGTATTTTATTTGATATGACACCTGCACAAGGTAGATCTGTGAATAGCCAGTCGAGTGGAACTCAGATGCAAATCTAGGCTCATTTCCAGTCTTCACATGCTCTTTGACAATGCTCTGAGTACAGTGGAAAAAACCTCATTGCTTTATCTCGTGCTAATTTGAAAGTAAAGTAGAACTTTACTCATAACAATTGATAAAAAATGTTCTTTAGCAAGTAACACATTCCTCATTAATAATTATGTTACCAAAATTAGTGTGTGCTGTAAATTTCCTTCAGCATTGAACCTGTATCTTCTTGCTAGAGGCTGCCATTTTGTTGAAGCCCATTCACCTGAAAAGCAGTTAAAGCAAAACTAAACCCTCCTATCCTTTTTAGCCAAGGAAGCTACCATCTGCTCGATCCGCAACTGTCATGGTGGTGCACATATGATCAGCTATAACACCAGTCATTTGATGGTTTGACAGTTTGGTTGAGAACACAAGCAACCGTGACAGCATTACTGGCATGCCAGCAATGTAACTGTTTTTTGAAACTGTTAAATTGATAACTTTAGTTCTGCTTTAATCTTTAGACTATCAGCAGATCAGCCTCTAAAAATTTGGCACAGTGCCTAAAAATGGAGAGCAACTGAGCATGTGCATGGCAGGGTGAGTCAGTGTATTACTGTATTTTAACCGCTTGCCGACCCGCCGCAGTGTTTTTACTGCGGCAGGGTGGCACCTGTACGCACAGTGCCGTCTTTTAACGTTGCTGTGCAAAACAGGTAGGGGGCACACGCCCATCCTACCCGTCCCGCCGATTGAGGCAGCGGGTGTCCATCACTGGCTCCCGGTGGGTCATTTCCTGCCGGGTGCCGGCGATTACAAGTAATCACTGACAGATAGCACAGCTGCATTGTTTACATTACAGCTCTGCTATCTGTCAGTTCAGAGCATGCTGAACCTGAGAGAAGACTTTATCTCTCGGGATCAGCGTGTTCCTGTGAAGTACACCCCCCCGCCCCCTAGTAAAACACTCCCCCACACAGTTAACCCTTTCATTACCTAATAAAAGTTAACCCCTTCCTCCCTAGTGCCATTAGTACAGTGTCTGTTTTTTTTTGCACTGATCACTGTATTGGTGTCACTGGGGATGTCAGTGACCCCAAGTCAGTTCCACCCCAGTGTCAAAATGTCCGCCGCAGTCCCGCCATAAGTCGCTGATCACTGTCATAAATCGCTGATCACCGCCATAAGTCGCTGATCGCCGCCATTATTAGTATAATTAAAAAAAAAATCCCAGTATCTTTCCCGCCATTTGTAGACACTATAACTTTCACGTAAACCAATTAATTTACACGTATTGGGATTTTGTTTAAGCAAAGACATGTCGCAGAATACATTTTGGCAGAAATTTATGACTAAATTTGATTTTTAAATTTTTTTTTACTGGACATGTTTTATAGCAAAAAGTCCAAAATATTGTTGTTTTTCTCAAAATTGTCAGCCTTTTTTTTAAAGCACAAAAAGTAAAAAACACACAGGTGATCAAATACCACCAAAAGAAAGCTCAATTTGTGGGAAAAAAAGGATGTAAATTTCATTTATGTACCGTATTGCATGACCGCGCAATTGTCCGTTAAACTAGTGCAGTGCTGTATAGCAAAAAAATTAGGTAAATGGTAGTAACTATACCATAGTTTGTAGACGCTATAACTTTCACACAAAGCAATCAATATACACTTACTGGGATTTTTTTTTACCAAAAACATGTAGCAGAATACAGTTTGGCCTACATTTATAACTAACTTTGAGTTTACTATATATTTTTATAGCTGAAAGTAAAAAATATTGTTTTTCTTCAAACTTTTTGGTCTTTTTTTGTTTATAGCGTGAAAAATAAAAAGCGCACAGGTGATCAAATACCACTGAAAGAAAGCTCTATTTGTGTGAAAAAAAGGACGTAAATTTCGTTTGGGTGCAGCATTGCATGACCATGCAATAATCAGTTGAATTAGTGCAGCGCCGAGTAGCAAAAAGAGGCCTGGTCAGGAAGGGGGGGTAAATCCTCAGGAGGGCAAGTGGTTAAACAGTATAGACTCTTATTGTTAATGTTTTATATAGCTATACCTACCATTGGGGCCAGCCTAGAGTGACCTAGCAAGACTTAATTTTCTGACTAAAGTTCCACTTTTAGGCAAAATGTTTTAGTGGACATGAGTGATCATCCCTTCTTCTTCATTTGAGCTCTGTATCTTTTCAGTTGGAGCTCCTGACAATGACCAATTGCTTGGTTGATCTGAAGCTGAGATGGTATAATTGGCCATAGCCCTAAAAATTATTGGCAGGGCGTTTATGGACGTTCTTTATTTAGACCAAAATGAAACAGAGCTGAACATCCATTCACATGAGTTGCATTACAATACAACCATACATAGTGGAGAAACTGTTACATATCAATTTACAGAAAAAAACAGTATACAAATCAATACAAAATAGATTTATGCAGTACCAATAAAATTGCACAGAATGCTGCTAGGTGTTTTAACAGAAACATTCATCATTACGAGCATGTTGATAAAATTCTGACCTTTGAAAAACTGTATAACTCGCTGCCACACCCAGACAGGAATGTAACAGATTTTAAAGAAGGTTGCAAAAAGGCAAAAAAAAAGTTAATTTCTGATGCAGATCCTGGAAAAAGTGGGGCTTATGATGTTTCTGCATTCTTTTTTTAGCTGTTCTACTTTGTGTCAATGTGTCTTAGGCTGGACTGTTTTCTCAATGTGTGCCTCTCTGACAGCCTATCAAAGACACAAGATTTAAATTTGAGCGTCCCAATTACTGACTGGTGCATTTGTATATGATGTTCACACTGGGTTTTTTGTATACCTCCCCAGTCGCTCAACACAGTCAGGTTTGTCAGACTTCGTTATCATCATAAGCTACACGGGGAGATTTACTAAAACTGTTGCACTCAGAATCTGGTGCAGCTTTGCATGATAGCCACTCAACTTCTTTTACGTTAGCTTGTTCAATTAAAGTGGTTCTTAAGGCTGAAGGCTTTTTACCTTCATGCATTCTATGCATGAAGGTAAAAAATCTTCTCTGTGCAGCATCCCCCCTAATACTCACCTAAGCCCCCTCTCGATCCAGTGATGTGCAATGGAGTCTTGGCTATCCCAGGACTCCCTCTCCTCATTGGCTGAGACAGAAGCAGGAGCCATTGGCTCCCACTGCTGTCAATCACAGCCAGTGAGCCAATGCCCCAATAGCAAGCTGCTTGCTGTGGAGGCACCCGACAGAGGGGAGGGCCCAGGAGTGCCGGTGGGGGACCCGAGAAGAGGAGGATCCAGGCTGCTTTGTGCAAAACCACTGCACAGAGCTATTAAGTATAACATGTTTGTTATAAAAAAAAAAAGCCTTTAGAATCACTTTAAAGCAATTCTAAAAGGTTATTTTTTTTGTAAAATAACAAACATGTCTATACTTACCTGCTGTGTGTAGTGCTTTTGCACAGAGCAGCCTGGATCCCCTCTTCTCGGGTGCCCCACAGGCTCACCTGGCTTCTCCTGTCTGGCAGGTGCCCCCACAGCAAGCGACTTGCTATTGTGGCATCCACTGCTCCATGTGTCCGTTCACACATGGAGCCACGGCTTGGACCCACCCTCGCTATATTCTCTTTGGCTGACTGGCTGTGATTGACAGCAGCGGGAGCCAATGGCTCTGCTTGCTGTCTCAGCCAATGGTTAGGAAGAGACTCAGAACAGCAGAGGCTGTCATTCACATCGCTGGATTGAGATGAGGCTCAGGTAAGTATTGGGGGGCTGGGGGAGCTGGTGCAAACAGAAGGTTTTTTACCTTCATGCATAGAATGCATGAGGATAAAAAGCCTTCAGTCTTTATAACCGCTTTAAGCTTTGGCAATAAAACTTGAAAGCTGATTGGTTTCTTTGCAGAGATGAACTCTCCAGTTTTAGTAAATAACCCCCACAGAGTCCTGTAATCTTGGATTCATCTGCTTTAAAATTGGACCTTACTGAATCAGTGATGGGAACGTCACCATGTCACTGCTCCAAGACGTTTCTACATAGAGATGAGTAAACCTACTGAATGTTACATGGCTACATAGGTTCCTAAAACTGTTTTTCTTGTAGGCCATACTGAATCTGTCCTGGGAGTAGACCACCAAGTTCTTTGTAGTGATTTTTAACTTCTGGTTCTTAAAACTTAACTTCAGGTTGGGCAGCAAAACACACATTTTTTAAATTCATATACACTCTTTTCTTGCATCAATGCTGCACAGAAAAATGCTCATGTAATGACACGTGAGTGCCATTTTGTACACTGGTGCTGTAAACCAAGGCCAGTGTGATGGCACTCCCCCAGCTGGGTGTCACTCAACCTAGAAGTGGACTGGCACTGGAGAGGTTAATTACTGCCAAGAAAGCTGCGGTTTTTCTATTTTACCATGTGCTGGACAATTTGTTTTTTATTTTGAAAAATAAAGTTGAGTTTTAGGGGCCACACATTATTTTAAAGGGAATATATAGACTTTTCATTGCTGGTTAGATCTACCTGTGTAAGAGACCAGCTTGATTTTAAAGCTTTAAACTTGCAGATGAAAGTGATTTATAATGAAAACTATCAAGTCATCTATGCAATTGTAAAAGCTGAAAAAACATTGTTAGTTGCAGTTAATATGGGACATGTATTTTAAATGTCAGTAATTGATTCACCACCAGTAAATGTTTGGAGAAGTTGATATTCACTGTTTTATAAATATGCGCCATAATTTATTCTTTGCTTTATCGATTTACCTTAAATTTAAACAAAAATATTTTATTTGGTCCAAAGTACATTTCAAGACAAGATTTAATTTCGCCTTTGAATCCCTTTGAATCTACAAAACTTTGCAGCTGTACTCTATATTGCAGACTTTTAAGACCACCAGTTTGGTCCAGTAGATAACAGCCCCCAGATGTGTTTTATACTGTACGCAGTCTGAGTACATCCACTATAAGTGCTTGTTCCAGTGGTTGTAGATCTCTGTCTAGTTTAAATTCATCCATGAGGATAGACAAGATCAAAATGTATTCCTACCTAGAGGAAAATTACTGGAGGAGTTTACAGTTAGGAATGCTGAAAATGGTTGCAGCACGTATTAGTATGAGACACATATATTTCATTTGAGACAAAGCACAGCTGATATTGGCACAGATGTTAATTCTGGAACCCGGGGCTGATTCTTCAATCACATTTTTAATAAACAGACATTCTTGGCAGCACTATTTAGGTGAAATACATAATAAAGAAAGGTTTACAAGTGCATAATTTCAGAGTTTCGGAAATTAAATCTTTGTATCTGATCCCTCCTGGCAATAAAATTGAAATGGCATTTAATACCTTTATTTACTAATATTGTTTGAAATTCTTACAAAAAAAAGTAACCTCACACATGTATACATTCAATACGATTTTATTTGTCAAACCAATATATGTTTGTACTTTTTAATTCTTTTTTTTTGTTTGCACATAATGTTGATGATATATAAAAAATATTTATTGTGAAGGTTTTATAACATTCATGCATTATTATTCCACAATTGCCAGGAATCCGGATTTGGAAGTGCATTTATTTTTTATAAATCCCATAAATAATAAAGAGGGATTCTTTTGCCTGGGGCTCCGCTGAAGTATTGTGTGGAGGTTGTACGCACAGGAACCCTGCAGGAAGCTGCCTAAGTAGGGAAGTTATTGTCTTTCTTTTTTTCTTATGTTATCAAAGAATAATTAAAAATTGGAAGCTGTCGCAAGTCTTACGTTTTTAATCTTGTAACTTCAATCCCTCCCTGTTCAGGTCTGAATCCTCTCAATAGGACTGTGGGTTGGTGAGCTAGAGCAGGTGTTCAAACAATAAAGAAAACAAACCCCCTCCTCTTTCCTACATCTGCCACACAAAAGCTTCCCGTATGTTTACCAGAAACAGGAAAAATCCCCCTAAAAAACATCCTGTATCCAGCACCTGACACTAGATTTCTTCCTTTTTTATTTTTCTCACAGTCAATTTGTGTTATTTATAGGGAATAATAAAGCCTACAAAGCAAGCTTTCGAAACATGGGTCTGAAAAACAAACAGGCTTTCATGTTGATGAATGCTACTGTGAGCCCCAACCATGATTGGCATGGGGAAAGTCTCATAACCTTGATAATGAACTTGGACACATTGTTGGCTGTATACCTTTGACCTCCTGGTGGTTTAACACAGATTTGGTGTGCTTATGTTTACAAGCCTCTTCAATAAAATGACTGCAAAGTGCACTACCCACCATGGCAACTAATCAAAGTTTGTTTTGTATTTTATTTATTTATTATAGGTACTTATATAGCACTGTCAATTTACGCAGCACTTTACATACACTGTATATTGCACATTCACATCAGTCCCTAACCCTCAAGGGGTGCCAAATCTATGGTCCCTAACTCACATTCATACATACTGGGGCCAATTTAGACAGGATCCAGTTAACAAACTAGCATGTCTTTGGAGTGTGGGAGGAAACCCATGCAAGCACAGGTAGAACATGCAAACTGCAGGCAGATGGTGCCATGGTTGGGATTTGAACCAACGACCCTAGTACTGCCAGGTGGAAGTGCTAGTTTAGGAAGTGCATTTAGCCACTGTGCTGCCCATCATTGCACATTAATGTAATGAATTCTAATTTAGAAGTGCAAGTCACTTCAGTTTGTGTCCTGCATTATTTATTGAATAAGGGCCGTATAATTTACATTGGTTTGTAGACAATGTTTAACATCACCAGATATCTGTGGTTGCTTGTAGGCACCTCTTGATTCCATATTCTTTTTTTTTTTTTAATAATACTTCTTTTACCTGAGGTGCACTATGCACCTCAATACTTTATACCTGCATAGAGGAAAAGGAAATTACTTTTCTTCTTTGTCTTGGTAACTTTATATTTTATTTAGGAATTTGCAATTTTATTTTGAGAAGTAGATTATCTGTATTGTCTATATTTATGGTTTGTGATTTTAAAAATTTGCTGCCTTTGATACAGTTTACTATCCCCTCCTTCTCAAAAAAATCCACTCCCTTGGCATCCTTTACTATACTCTTTGTTAGTTCTCATCCTACCTTTCTGTCAGGGCAGGAACGATGGAATGGGCAGGCAGGCCTATGGTACGGTCACGCCGCGACTGACGACAGCCACTACCCACAGACCAGAGTCCCTCAGGGCGCGGAGTCTAAGCCCCAGGCTACCCTTCACCAGGGCCCCTGATGGTGGGGATGAACTTGACGCAGCCTGAGACCAGGTTGCGGCCCCCGAGTTACCCCAGCTGCGGTAACAACTGCCGCCAATGGCGTACAGCTGGTGGGAGCTAGATGGGAACACGTGTAGCGTCGTCAGACAGGCCGGGTCAATAACAACGGAGCAGACAGTACTAGACGGTAAGCAAAGAATACTCAGGTCACAGGCCGGGTTCAGCAACGGGAGGTCAAGTAAAGGGTTAAAGCAGCGAATAGTCTTGTCCAAGCCGAGTCGGTTACCAGGAGAGCAATGAGAACAGAACAAGAGCTTGCAACAAGGAAACATACAGGACACTAATGCAGAGAGCACTTGCACACAGCAGGTTTAAATGTGCTCAGCCACACCCTTCTGAGGAGGAGCCGCAGAAGCCTGAAGGCATAAAGGTTCCCACCATGCTTTGCAGAAACCCAAGATGGATGCCAGCACATGGAGATGCACAAGCTCTGAAGAAAGGTAGGACCTTGACACTTTCCAACCGCACCTTCAGTGTCACATACAATTCTACCTCCTCCTCTCTTCTTTCTATCGGGTGCCCCAAGATTCTGTTCTTGGACCTTTCCTATTCGTAATCTACACCTCCTCCCTGGGTCAGCATCCCATGGCTTTCAATACCATTTCTACACTGATGAAACCCAAATCTATCTCTATACCCCTCAGCTCACTCCATCAGTCTCCGCCTGCATCATTAATTTACTAAGTGGCATATTAGTCTGGATGTCACATCCATAAACTCAGTCTATCGAAAACCACACTCATAATATTTCCTACCCTATGTGCCCCTTCCCCTGACTTCTCTGTCAAGATTAATAGCCAAACTATCAACCTGTCCCTGCATGGCAAGGTGCTAGGTGTAATCCTGGATTCTGAACCTTCCTTTCAGCCCCACATACAATCACTATTCAAAGCCCCACATCCAATCACTTCAAAATCTGCTCCTTCTTAACCATTGACACCACAAAGCTTCTAATGTACTCCCTGGTTATTTCTCACCTCAACTACTGCAACTCCCTCCTCATTGGATTACCTTTACACAGTCTATCTCCCTTCAATCCATCATGAATGCTGATGCCAGATTCATCCACCTTACCAACTGTTCAGTGTCTGCTACCCCTCCCTGCCAATCCCTCCACTGGCTTCTACTCACCCAAGAAATTAAATTCAAAATACTAACCATTCATCCACAGCTTGGCCCCCAGCTACATCACTAGCCTAGTTTCAAATACCAACCAAATTGTTCTCTTCATTCCTCCCAAGACCTCCTGCTCTCTGGCTCCCTTGTCACCTCCTCCCATGCTTGTCTTCAGGACATCTCCCTAGCCTCTCCCATCCTCTGGAACTCACTACCCCAAACTGTCCCACTATCTCCTATTCTGTCCACTTTTAGGCGATCCCTGAAACCCTTCTCTTCAAAGAAGCCTAGCCTGCCCCAACCTAACAACTGTACTTTTATTTTTTACATCAGTTCACCCCCCCCACAGTTATTACCTTTTGTATCACTTGACCCTCCCTTTTAGATTGTACTATAAGCTCTAACGAGCAGGGCCCTCTGATTCCTCCTGTATTGAATTGTATTATAACTGTACTGTCTGTCCTCATGTTGTAAAGTGCTGCTCAAACTGTGATGGTATATAAATCCTGAAGAATAATAATAATGTCCTAAATAAAGTAAGAAAAACCTTTAATATCACTCTCAAATTTTTGAAACAGGAACCATGTATGAAACATCAGTAACTTCCATTTTCTTACTTCCACTTCTGTTTGGTGAAAGAACCATAGCTGTATAAAGCAAATACCCTGATTGGTTACCTCCACCTTAGCAGCCAATTAGAATCTCTTCTTCACAAAGAGTCCAAACTTGCCCTCAGCCAATGAACACAAGTACAAGTTTGAAAGGTGGGCTGTAGAAGGTTTAGAATTTCAGACTGTTTTAAACTTTAATCCAGAAGTTCACGTTTGCTTCAGCATGCCTACATACAACTGATGACATCATCATGCTGCAAACAGATACCTCATATTTTGTGAACTTTAATAAGCAGTCTTAAAGTGTATTTCCACATTAAAATGCCCACTTTAATAAGCAGTCTTAAAGTGTATTTCCACATTTGCAACCAAACTGAGATAACATCCACTTTGTATTGGTTACAAGTTCCCATTCACATAGCAGCAAGGTGTCGCTTGTATCGCTAGCGATCAAGAATCAGCAGCGCTTGGGTCAGCGACAAAGCAACATCTTGCTGCGGTTCAGCTGCCCATTTGCACTGCCCCCCCCAACAGCCTGCCTGAAAGAGACCTAAGAGTGGATCCATGCAGTCAATGGATCAACTGCTGTTAGCTAACAGGGATTGCATTGTAACAAATTGTGTTTGAGGGCGATAGCAGCCAACAAAATTCCACCCAGCTCCGATGATTTTTTTTAATCAACCTTTGTTCAACTGGTGCTGACAGTGCCACCCATGATTCAAAGTAGAAAGAAATTTCAGCCATGTATGGCTAGCTTTATCATATTTGTAGACCTATTACACATAGCTCTACTGACTTAAACCAACAAATCAGGATCAAAATGACAGCCCCAAAGCCTGTACTTCTTTTTACTAATTTTGGGTAAAGTCAGGAAGGATTAAAACCTCGGTCAAGTTGTTTTAGCCCTAGAACAAAATATTATTATTATTATTATTATTATACAGGATTTATATAGAACCAACAGTTTGCTCAGCACTTTAAAATATAACCGAGACAATACAGCAACAATACAGTTCAATACAAGAGGGTTAGGAGGAGCTTACAATCTAAGAGGGAGGGGCTAGTGGTACAAAAGGTAATAACTGTGGGGGATGGACTGGTAGAAGGAATAGAAGATTCCATTATTAGCTGAAGGCAGGATAGGTTTTCCTGAAGAGATCACCTAAAAGTGAGCAGAGTAGGCGATAGTCTGATAAATTGAGGTAGAGAGTTCCAGAGGTTGGGGGAGGCTCTGGCGAAGTCCTGGAGATGAGCATGGGAGGAGGAGACAAGGGAGCTAGAGAGTAGGAGGTCGAGTGAGGAGTGGAGAGTATGGTTTGAGTGATATTTGGAGACAAGTTTGGTAATGTAATACCAAATTCACACAGTTAAAACGTTCATTTATTGAATCTGGCTGATTTTGTTGGGTGTGCAGGATATGCTTTTTTCTGATTGAAACCCCATGGGCTCCACATTATTACTGTTCAACCTGTGTGTTTGTATATTGATGCTTGCCCCCTTTACATTTTGATGTATGGTATCCACCTTTGAAACTCGCAATCTGAATTTATTTTGAAGTATTTTAGCCTTCTTTGTGCTCATACTTTGGTGGCTGTGGGAGATGATGGTTCACACAGACTACAACTTTAAAGTATTACCAAACCCACAACAGTAAAATCAGTCTCTATATGCAGTAAAGCATGCTTGTTATACTCACTGTGGAATCTAAGGGGTTAATCCTCTGCATTGTGTAAAAACGCTGTCTGATCCTGACTTCTCTGATCCTCCCCTTCTTCCAGTGTCCCCCTCGTCTCCTGATAAGACATATCATGTGGAGTCACTCTGCATATGCTCTTTTTTTCTTGGGAGAGTGCATGTGATCAGCACAGGGCCAATCAGCACTGTCCAGACAGAGGTCAGGGGTCCTGCATCCTCCTGGAGAAGAATGAAAACTCCTCCTACAAGCTTTAAAATGTGCTCAGCTGGACACTGATAGAAGTCATAAGACTGATGTAACTGCTGATGAGAAAAGGTATTTAGCAGTTTATATTTACTAAAATAATTGCACTTTTGTGTACTGTGGGAGGCCAGATATAGTGAATGCATGGTCCTGGGTTTAGTAACACTTTAAGGATTAAGATTGACCATGATGGTAACAGTATATTTGGCTCACATGTGCTCTTAAAGACAAGTGTTTGAAACGTGTTGAGTATTTCATTTGGACTCTTCCATCTTTCAATAAGAACTATATACAATGAATATGTAAATCTTGTTTGTAATTTGTTGAAATGGTCATATGCATGTTTTTGATCTTTATAAAATAAATGCATTTTTTTTTACTGTATGAATTTGGTATTACCACTTCTTCTGTACTTAAAAAAGTCCTTTGCTACACTTTTGTTCAGTCTATGAAATGTCGAATGTGGGCACATTCTCAAACAAGTTCTCCCTCTTTTTTGTAAGGTTTTATTGCTTCCTCTATCATTTTGGTGGAAATTCACTCTCACATTTTGAGAGAAATGAGGATAATCAAAGAGCAATAGGAGGTGAGTAGTCCTCCACTGTGGACAAATGTAAAAAAAAGGTAGGATCTCATCTCACTTTCAGTTGATTCTCTTAGAATCATGAGTCAGGAAGTGAGGAGAAATGTCCCCAAAGGGAAAAAAAAAACGCAATTAAAACTCAGTAGAGGATGCAACTCATCACTTCTCGATCCAAGATTAGAAAAAAAAGGTTTGGCTGGAGTTCTGCTTTAACAAGTCCGCAAATGCCGCTACCATATTTCAGACCTCAATGCTCACTTTAAAATAGTTTTCTTTTGAGCCCTCACATCATAACTTTGGACTAAGACAGATATAATCTTTATACCAGTAATGGTAGACAATTGGACTGAACTGTCAGTTTACTATCAGAGTACTGATTATAAGTACCAATCATTGTCATTACTGTGAATTTTCCATTATTAGCAACTGCACTAGCAGACACGTTTGTCTCAATGGCACATGTCCAGATTAGCATTTTACGAGCTAATAAAAATATTTTATATTACAAGCTATTAAGAACATCTTATATTGTGATGAAATTTTAAATGGTCTAAGGGAGTACAAGTGCTAAACTGGTAAGATGGATTTATAAACCACATATAACTTGGCAAGCATTTTTGTTTTCTTCCCTCCGAATGCACCCATATCCACATTCCAGATGTCCAGGGTATGATGCAGCTGCTGAATATCCCAGTACTTGAAATCCAACAGGTTAACACCCACATCGGGAAGGTTTTTAGTTCTACCAAAAGATCTTTTTATATACAAGTGCAACTTTAAAACATTAAATACAAAGTGCATTTCTTGATCCAGGTGTTTTGATGTTTTAAAATTTATTTACGGTATCAATAATGTTTTATGATTTTCAAGAATTCCGTTAGCATTTTCAAAGTGTGCTTTTTGTGATTTATTTGCAAATTTTACAGTAAACAGCTAAATACACAGGGGTTACTTTACCTGTCAAAGGATTTGTATTACTGTTCATTCAGTCCTGGAATGCCAGACAGGCCAGTCAGATGGACGACACCACTTTTTCTGTTACTGCAGAAGGACACTGCGGTGTCCACCCTTCAGCACCAGCCTTCTGGTTTGACAGTGAAGGAGCTGCAACAGACTCATGGGGGGGAATTTACTAAAGCTAGAGAGTGAAAAATCTGGTGCAGCTCTGCACAGAAACCAATCAGCTTCCAGGATTCATTGTCAAAGCTTAATTGAACAAGCTGAAGTTAGAAGCTGATTGGCTACCATGCACAGCTGCACAAGATTTTGAACTTTCCAGTTTTAGTAAATCAACCCCATAGGTTCATTCTTTGCTCAATCTTTTGTCTTAGGCTCCATGTACATGGGACACTTCTGAACAATGCAAACTGACTGCTGGAAAATGTTGGTTAAGAAATGTCTGTTTAGCGGCATTTGCATACCACGTTTATGCACGTTTGCGTTTAGAAGCGTTTTTAAAGATAACCTTAGGAGACCTTCCAAAATGCCCAGAATGCACTGAAAACAGTAAATAATTAACTATTTCAGACATTTTGAGAGAAATAGAGAGAGCAGAAGCAGAGAGAGTAGTATTGTTGAGATTAGCTGTCTTTTTAATTTTTTTTTTCTTTGTGGTGTTTGGATATGTTCCAGTTCATTTCTGTGCAGAAATTATTGCAGCAGTGTCTAACATATTTTCTTTCATGCAAAACCTCAAAGTATGGTGTACCAGGTCCATTTGAGTACCGGGAAAACGCTTTGCATGCATTTTTCATGATGAGGTGGGTTTTTCATGTGGTATACTACCACTTAAAGGGGTGGTTCACACTTGTGCTGATTGTTGCATTTTTATGCTGTTTGCAAGGGTACACAGAAAACAATGGTTTTCTGTATTCTCCATTCACACTTCCATACAGTAGGCAGCTGCAGAGCAGAGCAGTGCAAAAAACTGCAACATGTCTGCAATTTTCCATGCCGCTCCGCAGCTCTGCCTTTTTTTGCACTGCAGTTGAGCTGCAGTGCATAGAAATGAATAGATTGTCACTTTGTCACATTTCTATAAAGTTAAGAAAAAAGTGGAAGTGGAAGCCTGCCCAGCACAGACCCTTCCTGCAAAGAAAAACGGAAATGGTTTCATCGTTGGGTAGTGTAAACCCAGTCTAAAATAAAAGTCGAAAAATAAAAAGATCAAACCATCATCGATATAATAAAGTAATAGCTACCCGATCTCAAAGATTCCAAGGCTTCATTCATGCAGCCCGTACACAGTGAATCAGTCATTTGTTCATATGGCTAGAGCCACCAAGTGTTCGAGGATGCAGCATCTGCATGGACACAGCCAATGGTCCATTCTACAGGACTGCAAACAGTGCGCATTTGGGGCGTATTTGGGGCTGCTTATCCACACCCACACGCCTGTCAAATTAGGACAAGTGGCTGGCAGATCCAGATGCATAAACAAATGGCCGTTTCCCAATGTATGGGCCTCAGCGCCTATGTCAATGAAGCCTAAAACCTTACATGTAAGAATTTGCAGTGCTACTTCAGGTACTTACAATTACGCCATGCGGCAGAGGCACAGCTGGGACTCCGGGAGGAGTAATTATAAACTGGAGCATGGACTTCTTTCATCTAATCACACACAACTTATTTCTAACTATTACTCCTTACTATTGGACAGACCTTCCGCTCAGCTAACTAAAGTACAAGAAAGGTGGCTGGCTGATATCCCGGACCTCTCTCCAGATGACTGGAAGGAGGTGTATGCCTCATATCCCCATACTGTAATCTCTTCTAGGGACAAGCTCATACAATTGAGATGCTTACACAAAATGTATTATACACCTAAGCGTTTATTTCTTATGCGCAAACACGCCACCCCCACATGCCATAAATGGGAGTCAGAACAAGGGGACTTTATGCATATTGTTTGGTCGTGGGTTAGGGTCAGACTGTTTTGGTCTGAGATTACTGCATTTGTTTCACTTTATTTTGATCTTCCCAATGTCTGTAATCCTAAGTGGTGTCTTATCGGGGTATTTGATGATATTGAACTAACTGCTAAAGCTAAAATTTTTTTATGAATATTGCTGTATTATGCCAGGAAGACCATTGCATTATACTGGTTACGTTCTGACATTGGATTGTGGAAACGTTTAATCAGAACCTCCCACTTAATAAGCTAACTTATGAGGCGAGAGGATGTTCAGGGAAGTTTACTAGACTCTGGGGACCCTGGCTGGACACACAAGACACCAGTGACTCTCATCTAGATTTGGTCTCTGACCCCATACCTTAAGCTGGCTATACATGGGTCACAATTCGACCGATTTTGTCCCAAAATCGGACCTTAGAATAATCGGCCGATTTTCGTTCTGTTAGTAGGTCAATGGCACCGGCCGATTTTCGTGGTTCCTCCCCTTTTCAGTGATCGGGCATGTTGGAAAATTCATGAAAAATTACTGTTTTTTGACTCAATGATGGTCAAATCGTACGATCGTTTTTCCGAAAAGAATATGCATATGAGCCGTGACCTGGAAGGAACATAAGTGTCGCCTGTTATACAGGGTGAACTTTATGACTTGGTCGGCTGATTTTTTAAATCATTGATGGCACCATCGGATTACCAAGCAAACAATGTTTTCGATTTTCGGACGAAAAATCATTTGGAATTCGAACCGTGTATGGCCTGCATAAGTCAAACCCTCCCCGCTGTTCTTGCTACTACCCGTTTGGGCTGGAAGTCAGAGTGTTATTATGATTTTTACTAACATTGTGCCCTTCTTCTTTTTCCTTTCATAACTTTTTATGATGCTGGGCACCTGGGTGGAACCACTCAGTCTAATAACATACATGTGTGCAGTATTCTTATGTCTGATTGCTTACTCTGTTTTTTTTTTTTTTTTGTTTCGTTACTTGTTTAATGTACGTTTTTTCTTCTTGTTTGATTATTCTGATTATTCCTATACATGGATGTACCTATTTGTTGCTGCGGTATGTGTTGAATTTACAGGATTTGATACTCCAGAGCTGTGACAATTCCTTTGTATACACTATTTGCTGCATAGTATTTTGTGACTTTATTGGCTTGACAAGTATAATTTGTATGTGCATTTTTTTTTCCAATAAACAAAGTTTAAAAAAAAAAAGAATTTGTAGTGCTTAATTGCATATGACTGAAGCTATGTTCTATTATAAAGGGGGTAGGCTATCATGAAGGGGGAAAGCTTGACCTGAAAATTTGAAGGTTAGTGGAAAAAAAAAGTATCACAGACAGTATCAGTTTAGTTTTGAGTAGCCTACTTCATTGGGAGACATGTGTTTCATATATTTAGCAATCAATTGTGTAGCACAGACCCCAGACCAGCCTGGCTATTATATCCCAGATTCCATTCCATATGAGGCACATGGCAGCCAGGTACAGAGTAGTTCACAGTCACTCAAGTCAGAAAACTGGCCATGCTTGTCTTATTGTAGTTTATTTGCTGGTTTAACTTGGGTTGGATATGAATGAGCCTTGGGATACTCCACAACTAGCAGGAATGCAAATGAGGACACCTGTAACTACTCTGCTTATTCAGGGTGCAACACCCTCTTGAATTCAGAACTTAAAAGAGCTACAACGCAGGGGGCCCCTTTGCAGAGGTGTAACCTGAGTACAAAAATTGTACTGAGCTCTCCCAAAGGTGGCAAGAACAGTCTCTAGAATCCTTGAGTCTAGTACCCAGTGTGCCCGTGGTACTGTAACGCTTCCCGTAGTACCAGCCAGTCTCTGTACTGGATGCCTACAGCCTGGATCCTCTGAAGCACTTCCTGTACTTCTTCAGGGTGCTCAGGACGAGGGTCCCTGAGCTCTAGCTGGAGCTGAGACCCCAAAAGGACTTCTTCTGCCCTATAACTGACAGCCGTACTCAGCACTCAGGCTGGGTCTCTTCCCCGAGGAACAATAGACTGCTGTTTTAGGCCCCAAACTATTTACAGTCAGGTCCATAAATATTGGGACATCGACACAATTCTAACATTTTTGGCTCTATACACCACCACAATGGATTTGAAATGAAATGAATAAGATGTGCTTTAACTGCAGACTGTCAGCTTTAATTTGAGTGTATTTACATAAAAATCAGGTGAACGGTGTAGGAATTGCAACAGTTTGCATATGTGCCTCCCACTTATTAAGGGACCAAAAGTAATGGGACAGAATATTAATCATAAATCAAACTTTCACTTTTTAATACTTGGTTGCAAATCCTTTGCAGTCAATTACAGCCTGAAGTCTGGAACGCATAGACATCACCAGACGCTGGGTTTCATCCCTGGTGATGCTCTGCCAGGCCTCTCCTGCAACTGTCTTCAGTTCCTGCTTGTTCTTGGGGCATTTTCCCTTCAGTTTTGTCTTCAGCAAGTGAAATGCATGCTCAATCGGATTCAGGTCAGGTGATTGACTTGGCCATTGCATAACATTCCACTTCTTTCCCTTAAAAAACTCTTTGGTTGCTTTTGCAGTATGCTTTGGGTCATTGCCCATCTGCACTGTGAAGCAGCGTCTAATGAGTTGTGAAGCATTTGGCTGAATATGAGCAGATAAAATTGCCCGAAACACTTCAGAACTCATCCTGCTGCTTTTGTCAGCAGTCACATCATCAATAAATACAAGAGAACCAGTTCCATTGGCAGCCATACATGCCCACGCCATGACACTACCACCACCATGCTTCACTGATGAGGTGGTATGCTTAGGATCATGAGCAGTTCCTTTCCTTCTCCATACTCTTCTCTTCCCATCACTCTGGTACAAGTTGATATTGGTCTCATCTGTCCATAGGATGTTGTTCCAGAACTGTGAAGGCTTTTTTAGATGTCGTTTGGCAAACTCTAATCTGGCCTTCCTGTTTTTGAGGCTCACCAATGGTTTACATCTTGTGGTGAACCCTCTGTATTCACTCTGGTGAAGTGTTCTCTTGATTGTTGACTTTGACACACATACACCTACCTCCTGGAGAGTGTTCTTGATCTGGCCAACTGTTGTGAAGGGTGTTTTTCTTCACCAGGGAAAGAATTCTTCAGTCATCCACCACAGTTGTTTTCCGTGGTCTTTCGGGTCTTTTGGTGTTGCTGAGCTCACCGGTGCGTTCGTTCTTTTTAAGAATGTTCCAAACAGTTGTTTTGGCCATGCCTAATGTTTTTGCTATCTCTCTGATGGGTTTGTTTTGTTTTTTCAGCCTAATGATAGCTTGCTTCACTGATAGTGACAGCTCTTTGGATCTCATCTTGAGAGTTGACAGCAACAGATTCCAAATGCAAATAGCACACTTGAAATTAACTCTGGACCTTTTATCTGCCCATTGTAATTGGGATAATGAGGGAATAACACACCTGGCCATGGAACAGCTGAGAAGCCAATTGTCCCATTACTTTTGGTCCCTTAATAAGTGGGAGGCACATATGCAAACTGTTGTAATTCCTACACCGTTCACCTGATTTGGATGTAAATACCCTCAAATTAAAGCTGACAGTCTGCAGTTAAAGCACATCTTGTTCGTTTCATTTCAAATGCATTGTGGTGGTGTATAGAGCCAAAAATGTTAGAATTGTGTCGATGTCCCAATATTTATGGACCTGACTGTATATACTTATCAGCTCCCTGCTGGTTACTCTCTTGACTAGGGATTGGCTGAGGCTGTATGAATATTCAGGCCAGGATCTGTGTCTCCCACCCACTATATTCCAGAATTCACTGGAATGCAGGGGGAAATAGCTGAACCTGCACAAACAGCACCTAGAAGAGCCAAAAGCAATTCTCCCCTGCTATAGGGAAGCCAAAACTACATTAACCTCAACTATAGCAACCTAAATAGGAGGGTGCTACAATTGCTACTCCTAGTGATTAAAGTATTACTAAACCCAGGACCCTGCATTCACTATATCTGGTCTCCCACAGTACACACAACATGGTAGTGCAATTATTTTAGTAAATATAAACTGCTAAATACTTTTTCTCAACAGCAGTCTTCTGACTTCTATCTGTGCCCAGCAGAGCACTAGCTAAAGCTTGTAGGAGGAGTTTTCTTTCTGCTCTAGGAGGATGGAAATCCTCTGACCTCTATCTGGACAGTGCTGATTGGCCCTGTGCTGATCACATGCACTCTCCCAAGAAAAAAAAACCTCTCTAGCAATATACACCAAACTGAGCATGTGCATGCCTACAGTCCAGTCTGGAGATAAGTGGTGGTCACTTGAAAAAGGGGAGGAACAGAGAGGAAAGGATCAAACAGCTCTTTTACACAATGCAGAGGATTAACCCGTTAGGTTCCACAGTGAGTATAACAAGCATGCTTTACTGCATATACAGACTGATTTTACTGTTGTGGGTTTAGTAACACTTTAACTGCTTCCGATTTTAGTAGCATGACTGAGCAACCAAAAATTGTAAGGTTCTTACCTAATGAGGTCACTGCCAATTAGTGGTTTAATCTCTCAGTAGCAAGGAAATAAAATCACCCATTTAGCTTGCCTTCTAAATCTATCTACCAATATGTAGGTCTTATAAATTGGGATGTGTGTCTGTAATCAGTCTATACACCCTTCTGCTACTACTGCAAAGCAATAAAATATCAGATAAAATAGTCTTGTTTCCTGAAATATCTTGCCAAGGATGTTTACTGCAGTCTCAGGTCAACAAAATAAATTAAAGTTTTTTTCTAACCTACTAAAATTGCCAGAACCAGGTGATGATCAACTAATGTTTGAAGGCCATGGTGCACTAGCAACCCTGGCTCTGGTGGTAATTTGTCACCAAAAGGACTTCTATATGTGACAGAGAAATATTTGCCTGTTTTTCATGCATCGCTGGCCATACATTTTGTGAATTTCACTCAGTGGGTGGACCTGCTCCACTCTACCACCTCCCATGATACTATTCACATTCACAACACCTCTGCAAACTTAAAATAAAAGTTAAAGTGTTACTAAGCCCAGAACTCTGTATTCACTATATCTGGTCTCTCAGAGTACACAGAACATGGAAATGCAATCATTTTAGTAAATATAAACTGCTAAATACCCTCATCATCAGTATATAGCAGTATTGTGACTTCTATCAGTGTCCAGCTGAGAACTGGTTAAAACCTGTAGGAGGAGTTTTAATTCTGCTCTGGCTGTCCTATGAGGCTGCATAAACACTGACCCTCTGTCTGGACAGTGCTGATTGGCCCTGTGCTGATTACATGCACCCTCTAAAAGAAAAAAAAAACTCTCTAGCTATACACACTAAACTGAGCATGTGCAGAGTGACTCCTAGAGCTCTGTACTATCACCAGATGGATTGGGGACAGTAGAAGAAGGGGAGGATCAGAGAAGACAGGATCAAACATCCTTTTTATACAATGTGGAAGATTAACCCCTTAGGTTCCACAGTGAGTATAACACGCATCATTTGCTGTATATACAGACTGATTTTACTGTTGTGGGTTTAGTAACACTTTAACCACTTGCTTACTGGGCACTTTTACCCCCTTCGTGCCCAGGCTAATTTCCAGATTTCAGCGGTGTTGCACTTTGAATAACAATTGTGCGGTCATGCATCACTGTACCCATATTACATTTTTATCTTTTTTTTCACACAAATAGAGCTTTCTTTTGGTGGTAATTATTTGCCACTGGTGTTTTATTTATTGCACTATAAACAAAATAAGAGCAAAAAAATGTGTTTTTCTTTGTTTCTATTATAAAATTTTGCAAACAGGTAATTTTTCCCCTTGACTAATGTGCATTGCTGAGGCTGCACTGATAGGCACCACTTATGGGCACTGATGAAGTGGCACAGATAGGTAGCACTGATGGGCACTGATGAGGAGGCACTGGTGATACTGCATTGATATGCAGCAATGATGGGCACTGATAGGCGGCACTGACTGACAACACTGACTGGCGGCACTGCTGGACACAACTGCTGGGCAGCACTGCTGGGTGGCACTGATGGGCACTGGTGGGAGGCACTGCAGGGCACTGATCATCAGGGCACTGATCATTAGTGCTAATCTGCTCTGTGACATTTGCCGGTTATTGGCAGTACTTTCCTCATGCTGTGACAGCGTGAGGAAAGTGCTGCCAATAACTGGCAACTGTATTTACCTGGTGATCTGCTGTGTCATTGGACACAACTGATCATGTGGTAAAAGGACGCTGTGATTGACCTTTTATCCCACGGAGATCGATGGGTACGTGCCACTGGGGGTGTGCGGGGGGGGGGGGGAGGAGAGGGAGGACGTGTCCTGAGACGACGTCATATGACGCCCTCCCAGAACAGAACAACCGTGCTGTAGCCATCATTCGGCTATAGCGCAGTTGTGAAGTAGTTAAGCAGGCCATACATTAAGCAATTTTCTTTCCTGCAATCACGGGTTGCAGGAAAGAAAGGTGCTTGATTTCCCCATCAACACAGTCAGTGCTGAAGGGGGAATCCCTCCCTCAGTGCTACTGTATTCTGACAGCGGGAGGTTTCCCAACTGGCAGAATACAATGATCACTGTCAGCCGCTATAGCAGCTAGCAGTGACTGAACGAAGAAAACCTGACAGGCTGGTGGTACTGAAGTCAATCGATGGATTTACTTCAGTATAACCAGCCCACCCATAGATGTATTGAAATTCAGTTGGTCCCTGCTCAACCAGCCGCATTTCGATCCGTCTATGGACGACTTTAGGCATAACACCAGTTATCATTGGGTTAAGTGATAAAAATGTCCCACCACCGGGTGTGGTCTGACAATAGCGGCGTGAAGACGGTTTTCCTGGAGCTCTGCACGGACCGGGACAGATAACTTGCTAGTAGAACCACACCGCCCAGCCGTTTACTCATGCCGGGGGACCAGAAGCCTCAGCAGACCACCGGGAAAGCTAGGGGAGGTGAAATCACACACTACTTTCTCTGCCAGCTCAATGTATTTTCTCCCACGTCCTCCTCTAAGATGGCACCGCCGTGGTACAGCTCCACTGGCTGAGCCTCAGCCAAAAAACATCCGCAATCCGTGGGTACCCCCTCTGATCCAGGGGTAACCGTGAACACCTGCCCGGTCTCCCCAATTCTATCACTGGCTCTCCCTCAAGAGAACTCTCAAATGAACTCTGGTCAGGCTGGGGGACCAGACGGCCACATGGCAGGGACTATCAGAGACCTCATGGTAGACTTCTCAACCAAGCAAGATTTGCAGGCTATGGCCACCTCTATTATGAATGCCTTCTCCCGTGAACTACACGATCTCCGCCAACAGGTTGACACAGTGGAGGAAAGGGTGACAGACCTGGAAAGTTCCACTACCACCACTGACACCAGACTGACTAACATAGAGGCAGACCAGCAGGCCTTCCGTCGCCTTCTTATTCATGTTCACCTTTGCCGTTGGAGAAAACCACAATCGACGGAACAATCTCCGGCTTAGGGGGATCCCAGAGGCCACCAGTGGGACGAACCTATACAGCTATCCTCAACCAACTACTGGGGAAGCCCCCCACAGCGGAATTAGAACTTGGCCATCGAGTCTTGGATCCCCATTTGCCCCCTTCACCACAGGCAGTATCCAACTCTCTACCGCCACCGCGAGATGTCCATTGTAGGAGGCAATTCTACGGCAAGCCGGGTCCCATAGACTTTAACAGTACCATGATCTGTGTATACCCAGATATTTCCAGGCAGATCTTGGCCATGCAGGGGATGCTTAAGCCCCTGTTGGAGGTGATACGGGAGGCAGACGTGATGTACCGTTGGGACCATCCCTTCCATGTCATAGTACGCAAGCAGGGCACCAAATTCTTCCTGAGCCCTCCAGATCAACTGTCGCCGCTGTTCGATTTCCTGGGCAAGCCAGCGGTGCAGGTGCCTAACTGCCTGGACTTTCTACTACATCCAGACACACCAATTGCTTCCATGCCTCGGCCCCACAGAATCTGAAGGCCTCGCTCCAGAGCCTCCAGCTGTGAGACTGTCAGACAGAGGCCTCCCAGGCCTCTCCCTGCTTCCTCAGAGGACTAACAGGCCTTACTGCTGATCTGAACTTCAGACTTGACCTCAGGGGCGGGGGGGTTTTCTCCTCCCGTTTCCCAGAATCATTGCTGATCTTGAAGAACTCCTCATTCTGATGAGTCAGATTCCGACATCTGGGCTGGGGCTCGAGGCTTATGACCCTATCTGCTGTGGATGGTGTCTTGTGGAATATACTTGCCTCCCATTGCCATGCCCCTCTGCAATTCCTGGCCAGAAAGGGATAGTTGGATTTCTACTCGGGAATGTCATTTGGGCCATGAGTGGACCCCCTCCCCCCCCCCCTCTATTTTGTTTTTTGCTGCACTCAGGTGGGTTTTTGGTCCTGACTTACTGCATGCTTTCTCCCCTGAGGGAGACAGGGGCCAGGCCCCTTTACATTTTCTATTGCTTTTCCACTGGGCTATCTCTACAATCTATCTACACAAAGAGGTGTGTATATCAATGGGGAATTTTATCTGGGGGTTAAGGGGTCCACCCAGTGGCCGTCTCTTTCATTATTGTAATTATGTTCTATGAGCTATATGCTTTCCACTATATACTCTGATATAGTTGGTTTATGATGTTCCGTTCCGGTGTTCAGTCAGGGGGAGGGGGGTGCTTTCAGCCTTCTGGTGCCTGGGTAGTGGACGGCCGGCTGCACCTTGTTAGCTCACAGTTGACAGTTTCCTCTTAGGGTTAGCAGCATATGTAGAGCTTGCGAGAGCCCCTCACCTCCCCCCTGTTAATTGATAGACCAAAGGTTCTCGGTCCCAGCTTTTGTTAGGCTGTGGCAGTGATGACTTGTATTTATGCTATTTGTTTTCTTCTCTACAGTCCCCTGTCCATGCATCTCCCTTACCCTCAATTCCTGTTTCTCTATTTTCTTGGCTTCACCCATTCGACAGTGCTTAGTACCCCAGCTAGAGCGGTTCCTACCCGGAGTGTCTTGTACACTCTTCCACTGAACCAAGATTTGACTTCCTGTTGTAGACATCTCCCATCCCTTCATACTCCTTCTCCTTCCCCCTACTCACCCTCATTCCCCCTCACCCCTTCCCTTCTTTTTTCAGTCTCACTTTCCCCAAACTTTCCTGCTTGTTTCCTTTTCCCTATCCCTCCTCCCGCTCACACCTTCTGGCTGATCTCTGGAAAAGTAAGACCCAGGTCGCTTTTTTACAGGAAACGCATTTCAAATGCGATCACGTCCTCAAACTGACCAACAGGGACTTTCCGTGGGTGTACCATAGTTCCTCACCCATCTCTAAATCAAAAGGAGTGAGTATCCTGATTGGCAACTCGTGCCTTGGTTGTGTGGTTCAGTATAGTCGGACCCCCTGGGCCATTTTCTTCTGCTGAAAGGGATGATTCAGAACATACAAGTCACCTTTGTAAATGTCTACTTCCCCAATGTGGACCAAGTCCAATTTTTACAAGACTTGCTACCGTCCCTTTTGATTTTTACTAAAGGGACTTTGGTCTTTGGGGGAGATCTCAATTTTGCCATGGACCCTTTATTGGATGTCTCGCGGGGCTCCTGTCATTTATCATATGCACGCCTCAGACGTTTGAAAGGTGACTTACAGATTCTGCTGCTAGTGGACCCATGGCGATTACTGAACCCCCAGAGCCGTGATTACTCGTTTTTCTCCCCGGTCCATCACACCTATTTTCGCCTCGACTACCTTTTGATCTCCCATCAGGCACTTCCTTCTGTAGTCTCTGCTCAAATTGATGTTATCTCTTTCTCTGACCATGCCCCACTACATCTCACTCTTCGGCTGGACTCAACTCTGCATGGCCCCCCTTCGTGAAAACTGAATGAAACCCTTCTCCAATCCCCTGACAATTGCGCCATGCTACGGGTGGCTCTTGAGGAGTATTTTGCAGTCAATTGCGATTCTGTTGACAACCCTCTAGTAGTGTGGGAAGCGAACAAACCAGTAATTTGGCACATTTTTATCTGTATCGGGGCACACCTCAAAAGGGAACATTCCCGTCAGATCGACAGCCTCCTTACTGAATTGCGCAGACTTGAACAATCTCATAAAGCATCGTTAGCACACCATAAAACTAGCATAGACCCAATTATTTATTTATTATTTATTACAGATACTTATATAGCGCCGTCAATTTATGCAGCGCTTTACATATATATATTGTACATTCACATCAGTCCCTAACCCTCAAGGGGTGTACAATCTAAGGCCCCTAACTCATATTCATACATACACATACTAGGGCCAATTTAGACAGGATCCAATTAACCTACCAGCATGTCTTTGGAGTGTGGGAGGAAACTGGAGTACTCGGAGGAAACCCACGCAGGCACAGGGAGAACATGCAAACTCCAGGCAGGTGGTGCCGTGGCTGGGATTCGAACTAACGACCCTAGTACTGCCAGGCGGAAGTGCTAACCATTTATCCACTGTGCTGCCCAATGTTCTACAGTCAGGTCCATAAATATTGGGACATCGACACAATTCTAACATTTTTAGCTCTATACACCACCACAATGGATTTGAAATGAAACAAACAAGATGTGCTTTAACTGTAGACTGTCAGCTTTAATTTGAGGGTATTTACATCCAAATCAGGTGAATGGTATAGGAATTACAACAGTTTGCGTTTGTGCCTCCCACTTGTTAAGGGACCAAAAGTAATGGGACAGAATAATATTCATAAATCAAACTTTCACTTTTTAATACTTGGTTGCAAATCCTTTGCAGTCAATTACAGCCTGAAGTCTGGAATGCATAGACATCACCAGATGCTGGTTTCATCCCTGGTGATGCTCTGCCAGGTCTCTACTGACACTGTCTTCAGTTCCTGCTTGTTCTTGGGGCATTTTCCCTTCAGTTCTGTCTTCAGCAAGTGAAATGCATGCTCAATCGGATTCAGGTCAGGTGATTGACTTGGCCATTGCATAACATTCCACTTCTTTCCCTTAAAAAACTCTTTGGTTGCATTTGCAGTATGCTTTGGGTCATTGTCCATCTGCACTGTGAAGCGGCGTCCAATGAGTTCTGAAGCATTTGGCTGAATATGAGCAGATAATATTGCCCAAAACACTTCAGAATTCATCCTGCTGCTTTTGTCAGCAGTCACATCATCAATAAATACAAGAGAACCAGTTCCATTGACAGCCATACATGCCCACGCCATGACACTACCACCACCATGCTTCACTGATGAGGTGGTATGCTTAGGATCATGAGCAGTTCCTTTCCTTCTCCATACTCTTCTCTTCCCATCACTCTGGTACAAGTTGATCTTGGTCTCATCTGTCCATAGGATGTTGTTCCAGAACTGTGAAGGCTTTTTTAGATGTCATTTGGCAAACTCTAATCTGGCCTTTCTGTTTTTGAGGCTCACCAATGGTTTACATCTTGTGGTGAACCCTCTGTATTCACTCTGGTGAAGTCTTCTCTTGATTGTTGACTTTGACACACATACACCTACCTCCTGGAGAGTGTTCTTGATCTGGCCAACTGTTGTGAAGGGTGTTTTCTTCACCAGAGAAAGAATTCTTCGGTCATCCACCACAGTTGTTTTCCGTGGTCTTCCGGGTCTTTTGGTGTTGCTGAGCTCACCGGTGCGTTCCTTCTTTTTAAGAATGTTCCAAACAGTTGTTTTGGTCACGCCTAATGTTTTTGCTATCTCTCTGATGGGTTTGTTTTGTTTTTTTCAGCCTAATGATGGCTTACTTCACTAATAGTGACATGTCTTTGGATCTCATTTTGAGAGTTGACAGCAACATATTCCAAATGCAAATAGCACACTTGAAATGAACTCTGGACCTTTTATCTGCTCATTGTAATTGGGATAATGAGGGAATAACACACACCTGGCCATGGAACAGCTGAGAAGCCAATTGTCCCATTACTTTTGGTCCCTTAATAAGTGGGAGGCACATATGCAAACTGTTGTAATTCCTACACCGTTCACCTGATTTGGATGTAAATACCCTCAAATTAAAGCTTACAGTCTGCAGTTAAAGCACATCTTGTTTGTTTCATTTCAAATCCATTGTGGTGGTGTATAGAACCAAAAATGTTAGAATTGTGTCGATGTCCCAATATTTATGGACCTGACTGTATGTATGAATTTTCTAATAAGCCAGGTACCCTGTTGGCTTGGCTCTTCGAGGCCCAAGGGCGAAAACATATATTCTGCACATACAAGCCCCCTCTGAACAGAAGCTGACCACCTTTAATGAGATTACTGCTGAATTCCATAGATTCTACCACAACCTTTACAACCTAGGCCTTTCTGCTTTGGCTGTTTCTCTGCTGTGAAGGCTGCCAACAATTCAATCTTACATTTCGGCCTCGGGCATGCCTTCTCTCCCTTCGGAGGTTTGTGCGGAGCTGGAAGAGCCAATCACGGTAGAGGAATTCGGAGTGGCGCTGGTTCAGTCTAAACCTAAAAAGGTCCCCAGACCTGAGGATTTCACTCCTGCCTACTATAGGACCTTTTTCGATGTTCTCTCATCCCACTTGGTCCCTGCATTAAACTCCATCGTTCAGGGACAACCCATGCCACAAGATACTCTTTGGGCCTACATCACGTTAATACCTAAGGAAGGCAAGGACTCCTCCAGGCATGAGAATTATCGGCCAAAAGCCCTATTAAACTCTGACTTGCAATTATTTTTCAGGATCCTGGCCAATAGGTTACTTTCACATCTGCCACATCTTGTTCATAGGGACCAGGTGGGTTTTGTTCCTTTACAGGAACCAACGGACAACACAATTAGAGTCCTCAATCTAATACATGCAGCCAAGACCTCCCGGCATCCTCTTCTTTTGCTGTCTACGGACGCAGAGAAGGCTTTTGATAGGGTCAACTGGCAGTTTATCCAAGCCACTCTACAACATACTGGATTGGGGCCTGCTATGCTATCTTGGATCTCCTCCCTTTATTCCTGCCCGTCGGCTGCCATTAAAGTGAACGAAACCAGGTCTGATTTCTTCGAGATCTCCAATGGTACTCGCCAGGGTTGCCCGCTCTCCCCTCTGATTTTTGTGCTTTCATTGGAACCTTTCCTCTGCACAATCAGACGGGAGCCTGGTATCTCAGGCTATGTGAAGGCGTCAGGGACACATAAGGTGGCGACCTTTGCAGATGACTTGATATTCTTCTTGACTGACCCTCTAACATCCTTGCCGACCCTGCTACACTCTTTCCGTTTGTTCGGGTCCTTTTCGTACTTTCAGATCAATCTATCTAAATCATCTGCCCTAAATATTTCTGTACCTCTACTCTACCTCTCTACAGTACCTCTACCTCAGTTCCATTTCCATTGGGCCACTGATTCCATCCATTATCTGGGTGTCAATATTACCCCTTACCCAGACACTCTTTGTCTGTCCAATTTTGAACTGTTAATACAGCGTACACGCGCAGACTTGCTGCATTGGCACTCACTTACCCTCACATGGTTTGGGCTCTGTAATGTGCTGAAAATGATTTTACATCCTAGGATCCTCTACCTTGTGCAGGCTCTCCCCATCCGCATCCCACCCTCGTTCTTAAAAAGGGTTCATACTTTTGCAGGGAATTCATCTGGCCACATCGGAAACCTCGTCTTCAACTCCAGTTTCTTCACCTCCCCAAGCGTCAGGGTAGATAGGCCTTCCAGATGTCCAAGCCTATTACAGAGTGGTTCATTTGACAAGGTTAGTAGATTTGCATTGCCATTCAGAGGTAAAACATTGGGTGGCGATGGAGTTGGAGGACTCCAGGGGCACCGCCAGAAGCTGGCCATGGATTTTGTCGCAGGTGCCTAGGGCTCTTGTGGACCACCACACTTGACGGCACATTGTTGGTCTCCCGGGAGACCTTTCCTAACTCCCACCTCTCCCCATTGCCATCCCCAATAATCCCCATTCTAGGGAATCCAGAGTTTCAACCAGGATTGGATAACCTCAATTTCAACGTTTGGCTTCTGCCAGACGTCACCATCTCTGGGATTTCTTGGGACCTGATGGCAATCTTGCCCCCTCTGCCTTGGCAGCTGCTGCCGACCCACCATTAGATTTTTGGCACAAACTTTGGCATTTTCTTCGTCAATGTTCTCACTCCCTGGTGGTTCACCGTTACCTTACGAAGCTGAAAAATATCTGTCATAAGCGGGCACCTATCCATCATTGTCTCTTTATTCCTTACTCTGCCCTGGTTAGTCCACAGGACAACTTTACTCCCACCTTTCTCTCTAACTGGGAAGCCAACCTGGGCATCCATTTTACAGACCCACAGAAGGAGAAAATTCTCCACTTTGCACAGAAATCTTCCATTGCCTCTAAGGTCCAGGAAACTGGCAATAAAATTCTGATCAGGTGGTACAGGGTTCCCAAGGCCCTACACCATATTTTTCCCTAGATTTCGGACCTCTGCTGAATATGTGGTTCTGAATGGGGTACGATCCTGCATGTCTTTTGGGCTTGTCCCAAGATTAAACCTTTTTGGCAGATGACCAGCACCATCAGGGATTTGACGGGTGTCGTCATGGCAAACGACTCAGCAGCTTGTCTGTTGCACCTTACTGATCGCCCTATTAAAAAGTATAAGGCCTCGTTGACAATCCAACTGCTCAAAACAGAGCAAACCTGCATTCCTTTGTGTTGGAGATTGGTACACCCACCTACGAGGTCCCTTTGGTTTTCCAAAGTTAACAAGCTAAGAAATATGGAGGACCTTACGGCCTCTTTATACGATCACGGAAAGATTTTCCAAGACACCTGGAGACCGTGGCAATACTTTGTATATACCGACCCCTATCTTCTGGAAACCCCTCGGCCTGTCTGAGAGGCCTCTTTCTGGTTTGGTGTGGGCCTCGGGTGGGAGAGACATTTTACTTTGTTTTGTGTTCTTCTACCCAACTCTTTTTGACTCTCTGCTCTTCTCCTCCTGTCCTTTCCGTGGATTTTTGACTGTGATCTTTTCTTTCTTGCTCCAGAACCCTATTCCCCACTTTTTCCCCCCACCACCTTCCCTTTTCTTACCCTCTTCTCCATATGTCCTACAACCCGCCTTCTACTCTAATTTGTTCCCCCTTCCCACTTTAGTTCTACTCATTGGTTCCCTACTTCATAAAGCGGTATATAACAGATGTGCCTTTCCTGTGAAGTGCCTGATTCTCAGAACAGGGTCCCCCCCCCACTTTTTGGGTTTACGAGACACCTTTGGTGACCATTTTTCTTGCTTTGTATATTGTTGTGTTTGCGTGGTCCCTGTCCTCAGGCGCTTCCTGATAGGCTGCCTGGAGACACATATACTGATCTTTTATGTAGTTCTCTGTACCTGTTTGTAACATACTGCTGACAGTTTACCCTTGTACATCCTTAATTTGATCCATTTAATGCCATTTGTCTTTACCTTTTTTAATACATTGTATTGTGTAATCCCTGGCTATATAAACAAATACATAAATAAAAGAATTTCAAAAATGTCCCACCACCGACCAATTTTACTATGCTTTATCATCTTAAAGGGTTAGTCCTCCTTTACCAAAAAACTGCTTATGAAGGTAAGGGAGTATGTAGATAAAAACAAACTGTTCAGCTTTGAGTAAAGTTGAATAATGTCCTTGGCTATAGGTGTAGGCCTTTTACATGTCTCCGGAAGCATGAAAGAAAAACTTGCGGAGGCGGCATCTTCCAGTCCTGCCTTGTTACTAGGATATTGCTAAGACACCTCCAGCTGTTACTGCTCACTCCAATCCAGGGGCGGACTGACCATTTGGAAACTCAGACACTGCCCGAGGGCCCGGGGTCAGCAGGGAGCCCCATAAGATGCCCCTGGTACCTTTTTCATAGGCTTTTTTGAATTTGGGCAAGGACACAGGGGCCCCATGATCCCCTATTGCCTGGGGGCCCCATGAGTTGTCAGTCCACCCCTGCTCCAATCATCACAGGAGCGAGCTCTCAAATCCCCACAGATGTGTGGACCACTATCTTTCCGTCTCATCATCACTGATCTCAGAGCTACTGTGAAAAAGAGCATATGAAAGTATGTTTGAATTTGCTGGGAGTGTATTAGCAACATTGTAGCAACAAGGCAGGACAGAATGATGCCATCTCTATAAACAGCTTGTTCTACATATAGTTTTCACCTGCTTGTATGATAAGTAGAATGCACTGCTTGTTATATAAATTGCTTTCACCCTGTTTGATCTATACATAGATTGCACCCTGCTTGGTCTATATTTAGACTGCACCTAGCTTGTTCTTTAAACAGATCGCACCTGCTTGTTTAGTAAATAGATTGCACCCTGATTGTTCTAGAAATACATTGCACCAAGCTTGTTCTAGAAACAGTGCATATTCTCATGTTCTATAAATAGATTGTATCCAACCTGTTCTATATATAATTTGCTACGGCTTATTCTATAAATAGATTGCACCCTGTTTATTCTAGTTTGCTCCTAGCTTGTTCTATAAACAGATTGCCCCTTCTTGTTCTATAAATAGATTGAACCTGACTTTTTCTATAAATAGATTGCACCCAGCTTGGTCTAAAAAGAGATTTCACCTGTTTGTGCTATAAGTAGACCACACCTGCTTGTTCTATAAATAGACTGAATAGAGCTGGTACTAAAAATTGATTGTACCTGCTTGTTCTATTATTAAATTTCACTTGTTTGTTCTATAAATAGATTGAATCCAGCTAGTTCTATAGTTTTCACCTGCTTGTTCCATAAATAGATTGAACCCACCTTGTTCTGTATATAGTTTTCACCTGCTTGTTCAATAAATAGATTGAATCCAGCTTGTTCTATAATTAGATTAAACCCAGCTTGTTCTATAATAGATTATAATAGATTACACTTGCCTGTTCTATAAATAGATTGCACTTGCTATTTCTATACAGTAAATAGACTGAACCCAACTTGTTTTATAAATAGATTGATCCCAACTTGTTCTATAAATACATTGCTCAACAAAAATCCAAGGAACACTTTGAAAACACATCAGATCTCAATGGGGAAAAATCTCATGCTGGATATCTATACTGATATGGACTGGGTAATGTGTTAGGAACATAAGGATGCCCCATCGTTTGATGGAAATGAAAATTATCAACCTACAGAGGACTGAATTTAAAGACACCCAGAAAATCAAAGTGAAAAAATTATGCAGCAGGCTAGTCCATTGTGCTGAAATTTCATTGCAGCAATTCAGAATGTTACTCAGTCGTTTATATGGCCCTAATGAGACGATGGATGGTGTCCTGAGGTATTTCCTTCCAGATCTGGAGCAGGGCATCACTGAGCTCCTGGACTGTCTGAGGTGCAACCTGGCGGTGTCAGATGGACCGACACATAATGTCCCAGAGGTATTCTATTGGATTTAGGTCAGATGAGCATGGGGGCCATTCAAAGGTATCAAGTCCTTCATCCTCCAGGAACTGCCTGCATACTCTCGCCACATGAGGCCAGGTATTGTCATGCACCAGGAGCAATCCCAGGACCCACTGCACCAGCGTAGGGTCTGACAATGAATCCAAGGATTTGATCCCGATACCTAATGGCAGTCAGGGTGCCATTGTCTAGCCTGTAGAGGTCTGTGTGTCCCTCCATGGATATGCCTCCCCACACCATCACTGACCCCCCACCAAAACAGTCACGCTGAACGATGTTACAGGCAACATAACGTTCTCCATGGCTTCTCCAGACCCTTTCACATCTGTCACATGTGCTCAGGGTGAACCTGCTCTCATCTGTGAAAAGCACAGGGTGCCAGTGGCAGACCTGCCAATTCTGGTTTTCAATGGCAAATGCCAATTGAGCTCTATGGTGCCAAGCAGTGAGCACAGAGCCCACGAGAGGTCGTTGGGCCCTCTGGCCACACTCAGGAAGTCTGTTTCTGATCATTTGGTCAGAGACATTCACACCAGTGACCTGCTGGAGATCATTTTGTAGGGCTCTGGCAGTGCTCATCCTGTTTCTCCTTGCACAAAGGAGCAGATACCAGTCCTGCTGAGGGGTTAAGGACCTTTTACGGCTCTGTCCAGCTCTCCTAGAGTAACTGCTTGTGTCCTGGAATCTCCTCCATGCTCCTCAGACTGTGCAAACCTTCTGGCAATGGCACATATTGATATGCCATCCTGGAGGAGTTGGACTACCTGTACAACCTCTGTAGGGTCTAGGTATCGCCTCATGCTACCAGTAGTGACATTGACCCTAGCCATCAAGGGTCATCTCATTGTTGCCCATCTAGAGCACCTGTTGTTACTTTCATTAACACCAAAACAGCTGAAACTGATTAACAACCCCCTCTGCTACTTAACTGACCAGATCAATAACCCAGGAGTTTAATTGACTTGAGGCTATACTCTGATTTAAAAGTGTTCCTTTAGCCTGGATTCACATATATGTGGTGCAGTATATCGCATGTGATTCGCACAGGAACCGCACCGCATTCCTGTGCAAATCATATGCAATTTGTGTGCTCTTGTGTCAATCAGCTGCGTCGCTGCTTCCATACTGTGCGCTCCAGTGGGATCTGCTCCAACCTTCTAGAGTCTTTGTGATATCACCTTCCATTCCAGCTGCGTGAGAGCCAGCGGAACAATTTTGAAAATGTGTTATTACACGAAACGCGTTAGAGAGATACCCTTTCTCATGGAATACTAACTACATTACCTACAAACTACCTCAGATGTAAGTGCTGGCTCTGTTAATTTACCTGTACCTTGATGTAACACTTATATGATCATTAAACATACTACACTATTGGACTTCTTTTCTCTCTGGGCTCATTTATCTGGCACTGAGAGTCCTTATCCTGAAGGATCCTTTCCTGGTTCCCATCTGCTTGTATGATCCCCCTGATGGCTGGAAATTGTACTGCTGGACACGGTTAACCTGAGATGTGGAAACCTGCTTTGGATAGATGACAGCTGGTGAAGCACCTCCACCTGATGATCACATCCGCATGCTGAGTTCCCACCCCCAGAGAACCAAGGAGTAGGTCTTATATACTCCAACGCACATTTATCTGTGCTATCTGGTTAGTGCATAGTATGCTCATTGTTTCCAGCCACAGCAGTCACGAAAGTTATCCGCTGTTCTTTGTGTCACCACAATCACATTATTCCGTATGAACTATATCCTACAAGTTTACGTTACTATGGGATACTATCTAGTCAGTGCATAGTATGCTCATTGCTTCTAGCTACAGCAGTCACGAATATTAATCTTTGCTTACTGTGTATCCACAGTCACATCACTCCGCATGAACTATATCCAATAAGCTTTGTTGCTGTTAATATTATTTAGTACCACAGTCACAGCAGTTACGAAAGTTAATTATTGCTCACTGTGTCACAACAGTCACATTAATCTGCATGTATCATATCAAATAAGTTTGAATACTGTGAGATACCACCTGCATACTGTAAATATTATAGAGCGCCACATTTGTACTTTTATTTCTGGCATTTCTTGGAGGATCTGAGGTTGTTCCCTCTTCTATGCTGGCTACTCCCGCCTGTATTTCGCCTGTGTTTTTCCTTGTTGTCACCCAGCGCTCATATTTTTATTGTTTACATTGTTCTATAAATAGATTTTACCTACTTATTCTATAAATAGATTGAACCTAGCATGTTCTTAAATTGGATTGCACCTGCTTGTTCTATAAACATACTGCATCTGAGAGTTCTATAAATAGATTGCACCTGCTTGTTCTATAAATGGATCGAACCTAGCTTGTTCTTTAAATAGATTGCACCTGGTTGTTCTGTAAATAGATTGAACTCAACCTATTCTTTAAATAGATTGCATGTGCTTTTGCTATACATAGATTGCACCTGCTTGTTCTATAAATAGATTGCTCCTGCTTGTTCTATAAATAGTTTGAACCCAGCTTGTTCTATAAAATAGATTGCAACTGCTTGTTCTAAAAGATAGATTGAACCAACTTGTTCTATAAATAGATTTCTCCTGCTTGTTCTATAAATAGACTGAACCCAAATTATCCTATACATAGATAGCATGTACTTTTGCTATAAATAGATTGCACCTCCTTGTTCTATAAATAAATTCAGCCCAGCTTGTTTTATAAATAAATTGAATTCAAATTATTCTATAAATAGATTGCACTTGCATGTTCTATAAATAGATTGTACCTGCTTGTTCTATAAATACACTATATTGCCAAAAGTATTGGGACACTCCTCCAAATCATTGGATTCAGGTGTTCCAATCACCTCCATGGCCGCAGGTGTATAAGATTAAGCACCTAGGCATGCAGACTGCTTCTACAAACATTTGTGAAAGAATGGGTCGCTGTCAGGAGCTCAGTGAATTCAAGCGTGGTACCGTGATAGGTTGCCACCTGTGCAATAAGTCCATCTGTGAAATTTTCTTGCTACTAAATATTCCACAGTCAACTGTTAGTGGTATTATAACAAAATGGAAGCAACTGGGAACAACAGCAACTCGGCCACGAAGTGGTAGGCCATGTAAAATGACAGACCGGGGTCAGTGCATTCTGAAGCACACAGTGCGCAGAAGTTGCCAACTGTCTGCAGAGTCAATAACTAAAGACTCCCAAACTATGTTTGGCCTTCAGATTAACACAAAAACAGTGCAGAGAGAGCTTCATGGAATGGATTTCCATGGCCGAGCAGCTGCATCTAAGCCTTACATCACCAAGTGCAATACAAAGCGTTGGATGCAGTGGTGTAAAGCCACTGGACTCTAGAGCAGCGGAGACGTGTTCTCTGGAGTGATGAATCACGCTTTTCTGCCTGGCAATCCGATGGACGTGTCTGGGTTTGGTTGTTACCAGGAGAACGGTACTTGCCTGACTGCATTATGCCAAGTGTAAAGTTTGGTGAAGGGGTGATTATGGTGTGAGGTTGTATTTCAGGGGTTGGGCTTGGCCCCTTAGTTCTGGTGAAGGGAACTCTTAAGACGTCAGCATACCAAGACATTTTGGACAATTTCATGCTCCCAACTTTGTGGATGACCCCTTCCTGTTCCAACATGACTGCGAGTTTGGGGTGGAGGAACTTGACTGGTTTGCACAAAGTCCTGACCTCAACCCGATAGAACACCTATGGGATGAATTAGAGCGGAGACTGCGAGTCAGGCCTTCTTGTCTGACATCAGTGCCTGACCTCACAAATGTGCTTCTGGAAGAATGGTCAAACATTCCCATAGACACACTCCTAAACCGTGTACACAGCCTTCCCAGAAGAATGAAGCTGTTAATGCTGCAAAGGGTGGGATTCCATTAAAATTCATGCGTGTGTAAAGGCAGGCTTCCCAATACTTTTTGGCAATATAGTGTACGTATTACGTTGGTATCTTAACCATTTCCCTCCCGGCCTATGGCCGAATGGCGGCCGGCAAAAACCCTCACCTTTCCAGCGTTCTTTCGGGCATGCGCAGTTTGCGTGCCTGCAGAGCCGCACAGCGGCGTGATCTGTCACCGGCCGTGTACCTCGGACACGGCCGATGACAGATCTGAGTACTGACCCTGTTGCCGGTACCATGTGACCTGCTGTGACCAAACACAGCAGGTCACATGACAGTTGTAAACAATGAATGGCTTCATTCATGCCATCCATTGTATACTAATGTGTCTAGCTGTGAATGGTCACAGCGATCACATGCACAAGCTGGGCCAATCACAGCCCAGCTGTGTGATGTGATTAGCCGTGGCCAAATCACAGCTAAGCACAAAAAAAACCCCCTGAATAAATCAATGTCATTCAGGTAAATGGTTGCTTATAGCAAAGTAATTCTTTGCTATAAGCAAATTGTGTAAAAAAAAAAAATACTGATCACTTCCCCAAAGTAGTACAATGTTACTATGGTAACATTGTACTACTTTGGTCATAGTGAAATATGAAAAAAAATCTTAAAAAAAGATACAAATGTAATGAAAAAATTAAAAATAATTAAAACAATTTTTAAAAAATATATTTATTTTTCATACTGTCACCAGTCAGTGTCCCTGATCACCGCTATGCCAGTTATATGATGACGCTGTAAAAAAAAAATAGTAAAAATAATTTTTTTTCATTTTCCGAAAAATTATGACAAAAAAAATACAACTTCAAAAAACTCGCCATGCCTCTTATGAAGTACGTCGCACTGTCTACTCTGCAAAAAGGGGTCATTTGGAGGATATCTGTACTGTTCTAACATTCTTGGATCTCAAGAAATTAGATTGGCTGTCAGTACTTCAGGATTGATCAATATTCAGATATATCCCATAGTTTGTGAACTCTATAACTTTCCTACAAACTAAAAAATACATCCTGATTTGGATTATTTTCACCAAAGACAATTTGCAGAATACATCTTGGCCTAAATGTATGAAGAACAACTTTTATAACAGAAACAAAGAAAAACATCTTTTTTTGTTAATTTAGCAAAAAATAAAAACCCCAGTGGTGATTAAATACCACCAAAAAAAAGCTCTAGTTGTGTGAAGAAAATGATAAAATTTTAGTTTGGGTACAATGTTGTATGACCGCGCAATTGTCATTCAAAGTGTGAGAGTGCTGAAACCTGAAAAATGGCCTGGGCAGGAAGGGGTAAAAGTGCCCTGTATTCCCATAGACACCCTCCTAAACCTTGTGGACAGCCTTCCCAGAAGAGTTGAAGCTGTTATAGCTGCAAAGGGCGGGGCCAACTCAATATTGAACCCTACGGACTAAGACTGGGATGCCATTAAAGTTCACATGCGTGTAAAGGCAGGCGTCCCAATACTTTTGGCAATATAGTGTAGATTGCATCCAGCTTGTTCTATATATAGATGGTACCCTACTTGTTTTAAAAGAGGCTTTGCGTCTTTACTTAATCTTTAAAGGGTTATTTCACCTTTAGCAAGCAAAGCAAGCAACGACATTACTTGACTTTGGTCAAAGCTGCAGTTTGTTTTTATCTACACACTCCTTACCTGCATAGACAGTTTCTTGGTGAAGGTAATTTAACCGTTTAATTCTTGTAGTAAAACTCCTGTCTGTGTCCTGTGGCTCTAGTATAATTGGGACTAATTTTGCTAACTAATGGTCCTTCTGCTGGCCAATTTTACACTTCTGTATAATCTGCTATCCCCAACTTCTTAAAGAGACTTTGGTAGAAACTGACCAGTGGTAGGACAGGGACAGCCTGGGTGAACCACTGGCCAATTTTTATCTGCTGGTCAAAGCAGGCCTGTTACTGCATGATGAAATATCATGTGTTTTTGATAAACCTACCTGGAAAATGATTTTTTTCCAAACAGAAATGATTCAGACTGGAGTGCAGCTGCTGTATGCAAGCCTAGCTAATTGTAAAAGAAAATAATCAAATATGTGCTGCCAGAGTATGCTGTCGCTGAGGCTTAGGTTCACTGGAGCTTCTTAGGATGCAAAGGCTGAGTGGTGATACATGGCACTGCAAAGTAAAGTAGTCATGAGCAAGGACGGGGATATTTATCTGGACCAACTACACTCAGGGAAGGGGGTGGGGGTATATTATTAGGATATCTTTAGTAAAGTTGTCCATAGACCACATTGGCACTGACAAACCTGCGACTGTATTATAGTACATTTCTAAATGCATCTATATGCATATAATGCTGTTTATGAAGAAATTCCCGCTGTGTGTTTACCTTCATTTAGCTGCATTCAGTGTTTAGAGATAGAGCTCATCCACAGGTGTGTAAAAACAAAACTCTGCATTCAGATCTGTACAGTGCACATTTTTTATTGGTCTGAACGCAGCAGTATTGTATACTATGTGCTTCTCAGGCGCACTAAACTGATGTAATTGGACATACATGGGCAAAAAGCTAGGGATGCACCGAAATTTCAGTGGTCGAAACGTTTCGGCTGAAAACACCCCTATCGGCCTTTGTCCGATGTGAAAATAAGCACAGATACAGGTGCTGAAAATAACCCCACACCTCGCCACCGCCGCTCGGTGGTTCTCAGGCTTACCTGAGAACCCACTGAACGATCGCAGGCACTGGGCATAGAGATAAGTGAAGGAAAGATGGCCTCCACTCATCTCTATGCCCTTGCAGGACCGGAGCGACGTCACTATGTCACTTCCGGTTTCAGCACCTTGTAAACAAGGCCTTTTTTTTAAGCACTAGATCAATGCTTTTTTTGATCTAAGGCTCCATGTACATGAGCCTACCCTGACCGCCAGCCGCGGGAAAACGCAAATCGTGGCAAAACGCAGTACCGCAATTTTGTTGCTGTTTTTCGTTTTCCCGCAGTCGGCGGTCAAAATGTTCCTATCCTGAATGCGATTCTTCTGCGTTTAGGAGAGGGATGTTTAGCCTCACTTAACTGCAGCAGCTGCTAAACTCTGATAAAAGCCTATGTGTACATGGACACATACAGTATCTCACAGAAGTGAGTACACTCCTCACATTTTTGTAAATATTTTATTATATCTTTTCATATGACAACACTGAAGAAATGACACTCTGCTACAATGTAAAGTAGTGAGTGTACAGCTTGTATAACAGTGTGAATTTTCTGTCCCCTCAAAAAAACTCAACACACAGACAGTAATGTCTAAACTACTGGCAACAAAAGTGAGTACATCGCTAAGTGAAAATGTCCAAATTGGGCCCAAAGTGTCAATATTTTGTGTGGCCACCATTATTTTCCAGCACTGCCTTAACCCTCTTGGGCATGGAGTTCACCAGAGCTTCACAGGTTGCCACTGGAGTCCTCTTCCACTCCTCCATGACAACATCACGGAGCTGGTGGATGTTAGAGACCTAGCCCTCCTCCAGCTTCCGTTTGAGGATGCCCCACAGATGCTCAATAGGGTTTAGATCTGCAGATATGCTTGGCCAATCCATCACCTTTACCCTCAGCTTCTTTAGCAAGGCAGTGGTCATCTTGTAGGTGTGTTTGGGGTCGCTATCATATTGGAATACTGCCCCGTGGCCCAGTCTCCGAAGGGAGGGGATCATGCTCTGCTTCAGTATGTCACAGTACATTTTGGCATTCATGGTTCCCTCAATGAACTGTAGCTCCCCAGTGATGGCAGCACTAATGCAACCCCAGACCATGACACTCCCACCACCATGCTTGACTGTAGGCAAGACACACTTATCTTTGTACTCCTCACCTGGTTGCCACCACACACGCTTGACACCATCTGAACCAAATAAGTTTATCTTGGTGTCATCAGACCACAGGACATGGTTCCAGTAGTCCATGTCCTTAGTCTGCTTTTCTTCAGCAAACTGTTTGCGGGCTTTCTTGTGCATCATCCTTAGAAGAGGCTTCCTTCTGGGACGACAGCCATGCAGACCAATTTGATGCAGTGTGCGGCGTATGGTCTGAGCACTGATAGGCTGACCCCCACCCCTTCAACCTCTGCAGCAATGATGGCAGCACTCATACGTCTATTTCCCAAAGACAACCTCTGGATATGACGCTGAACACGTGCACTCAACTCCTTTGGTCGACCATGACGAGGCCTGTACTGAATGGAACCTGTCCTGTTAAACCGCTGTATGGTCTTGGCCACCGTGTTGCAGCTCAGTTTCAGGGTCTTGGCAATCTTCTTATAGCCTAGGCCATCTTTATGTAGAGCAACAATTCTTTTTTTCAGATCATCAGAGAGTTCTTTGCCATGAGGTGCCATGTTGAACTTCTAGTGACCAGTATGAGAGAGTGAGAGCGATAACACCAAATTTAACACACCTGCTCCCCATTCACATCTGAGACCTTGTAACACTAACGAGTCACATGACACCGAGGAGGGAAAATGGCTAATTGGGCCCAATTTGGACAATTTCCCTTAGGGGTGCACTCACTTTTGTTGCCAGCGGTCTAGACATTACTGTCTGTGTGTTGAGTTATTTTGAGGGGACAGCAAATTTACCGTTATACAAGCTGTACACTCACTACTTTACTGTAGCAAAGTGTAATTTCTTCAGTGTTGTCACATGAAAAGATAAAATATTTACAAAAATGTGAGGGGTGCACTCTCTTCTGGGAGATACTGTAGGCTTTTATGGAGTCGAGGTTAGGAGCTTTGGCAAAAAAATGCCAAAAGCTCCTAAACTCAAGTTTATCAGCTGCTCGTGTACATGAGCCATAATGCTTTACATTGTAGAGGAGCTGTGGGGTCTTATTGACTCCATCTCTCTCCATAAAGAGGACCTGTCACTGCTTATTTCTCTCACAAGGGACGCATGCATTCCTTGTGATAGGAATAAGTGATTAAAAAAAAATGTAAAGGGATGGTGTAAAAAAAAAAAAAACCTTTAAAAAAAGGTACTCGTGCGTGGTGGTGACAGCATACGTAGGCCACACCCACATTTGTAAACGGTGTTCAAGCCACACATGTGAGGTATCACCACAAATGTCAGAGCAAGAACAATAATTCTAGCACTAGACCTCCTCTGTAACTTTACACTGGTAACCTGTAGACATTTTTAAAGAGTCACCCATGGAGATTTTTAAGTACTGTAGTTTGGTGCCATTACACGAGCGTGCACAATTTTAAAGCATGACATGTTGGGTATCTATTTATTTAGCGTAACATCATCTTTCATATTTTATAAAACAATTGGGGTATATATTGTGTTTTTGTAATCATTAAACTGTATTTGTTTCCAAAAAAAAGCGTTTGAAAAATATATTAATTAAAAACTGTCCATTTCGGTTTTGGTTTTCAACCAAGTGCATCCTGAAGTTTTGGTTTTGGTTTCGGCACCAGAATTTTCATTTTGGTGCACCACTACTAAATGCCTACTGCACAAGTAGCCTGAATGCAGCATTATATGTGTTTTCTTCACAGGGTCTTGCTGCCATTAAGATTCTGTGTATTTTCTTGCGTCAAAATAAAATTCTGTGTCTGGGGTGAATGCAGGAGGATAATGTAAATGATCCACACTCTATCCAAAATGACCATGTGCCATGGTTTAGAAAATGGAATCCTTCCTGTACACCAAAAATCAGCTGTTCTAACTGGAATGCTGTGCTAGGCCTCATACACAAACATTGTTCTGAGCTCCCCCAACACCTGTACACATACCTTCCAACTTTTTGAGATGGGGATGAGGGACACCTATTAGCAAATGTATGTAGGGATAGGACACCCCCATGCCATGCCCACTTAGTGCCTGGTCACACCGGTAAGATCTGCGAATTGAAATCGCATCTAATGAATGTGAATGTAGCTTAACATTTGCAATTTGCTGCAGCATGATTTCTAAAGTAGTTGTTACGTTACTTTTTCTGCAGTTTTGTTGCGATTTCACATACATATAATGGAAACCGCACTCAAATTGCAAGAAATCCTTGAAAATCTTCACAAATAGCAATAAAGTCTTTAGAAATGGCACCTGAAATCGCACACAAATCGCAGCATTATGCAAAAAACAGATTTGTTAAACCCACAAGTGCTTTTTTTTAACCACTATTATTCCTATTGACTTCTGAAGTTTAGAAATGCAACAATTTAGAAACTAAATGAAATGTTTAGCGATGGGAAACACTTTTTGAAAGATAAATAGTGTATTTTATGTACAACTATATAGATCAGAGCAAAAAGAGGGACAAATGAGCGACAGAGGGACTTTGCACCGAAGCAGGGACAGTCCCTTGAAATCAGTGACAGTTGGGAGGTATGAGTACATAACAGTCACCCCGCCTGAACTAAACAATGTAATTAGTAATTCATACAGAATGCTGAGACTTATACTTCCACAGCAGTAAATGCAGACATACAGTGCTGGGGTGGGGTGGGTCCCCTCCAGCCGCCGTTGCAGACCGAACGCCATAGGTCGTGCTGTAGCCAGCAGGCAACCCCCATGGCAGAGCAGCGCATGCGCGGTATCATTCATCTGCACGCTCTACAAAAGGTAAACAAACCGTATCCAAGGGGCGTGGCCGGCAACAGACTCAGACCTCACTGTATCTACTGCGTGACGCCTTATCTGTCATCACCTCGGAGCCCCCAGCTATCCTCCTGTGCGGGTATAATACATCTCACCCCATCATCACACCACAGCAGCATCACATGCCCCACGCCATCACACATATTCTGCAGAGCATCCCATACCTACCACATGATCTCCTGTGCAGAGCATTTCATACATCCCTACATGATGGCACCGTCTGCAGAGCATTGCATACTCCACATGATCACACATCTGCTGTACAGAACATTGCATACCCCTTACATTATGGCACATCACCTGTGCAGAGCATTGCATGCCTGCCACACAATCACACGTGTCCTGAGCAGAGCATCGCATACCCCCTACCTGATTACACATCTCCTGTGCAGAGCAGCGCATACCTGCCATATGATCACACATCCGTGCAGAGCATTGCATACCTGCCACATGATCACACATCTCCTGTGCAAAGCACACATATCTGCCACATGATCACACATCTCCTGTGCAAAGCACACATATCTGCCACATGATCACACATCTGTGCAGAGCATTGCATACCTGCCACATGATCACACATTTGTGCAGAGCATCGCATATGCCCCACGATCACACATTTGTGCAGAGCATCGCATACGCCCCACGTGATTACACATCTGTGCAGAGCATCGCATACCTGCCACATGATCGCACTTTTGTGCAGAGCATCGCATACCTGCCACATGATCACACATCTGTGCAGAGCATCACAAACCTGCCATATGATCACACATCTCCTTTGCAGAGCATCGCATATGCCCCACATGATTACACATCTGTGCAGAGCATCGCATAGCTGCCACATGATCACACATCTGTGCAGAGCATGGTATACCTGCCACATGATCACACATCTGTACAGAGCATCACATACCTGCCACATGATCACACATCTGTACAGAGCATCACATACCTGCCACATGATCACACATCTCCTTTGCAGAGCATCGCATACGCCCCACATGATTACACATCTGTGCAGAGCATTGCATACCTGCCACGTGATCACACATCTTCTTCAAAGCATTGCATACCCCACATGATTACACATCTTCTTCAGAGCATTGCATACCCCACATTATCATGCATCTCCTGTGCAGAGCATCACATACCCCCCACAGAATCATACATCCACTGTGCAGAGCATCGCATACCCACAAACGATCAAACCCTATGGATAAAATATCTGTTAATGTACAACCCAATGATTGTACAATGTAATCACCGATTCACCATAACAACTCTTTCATATGTCACTCTAAGGTATAATGCTAATAATCTGTGATCTCTGATCAGGGTAATACAGACAGACACAGATCAGGACAGGGAACACCTTCACAGTGTCGTGCTGCAAGGAGCAGTGTGTGTCACCTATAGCTATGCAATGTCCTGTGTGTCTGGCAGGGCTGATGACTACTTCCTTAGTTACCAAACAAACAGCGGAATCCTAGACATGTCACAACCTCATCCAGAGCTCCTACAATGAGGGACTGATGTCATGTTCTCGGGGAATAGGGGAACCTCGCACCTCATTCTATTTTACTGATTTTGAATATTTTTTAAACCCAGGGAACAGACGACGTTTATTGCGGTGGTCATGTCTCACACGTAAGTACAGCCATTGCCTGTTCCCTTTTGTCTGTTTCTGTAGTAGACTCTTTGGAAAGCCCCTGATTTATATAGAAGAAGGATTTCTTCATAACTTCCAGGCTTACAAGTGACCGTAAAAGCTTTCTCAATTTTACCTAACCTCAAAGCATCACAGACTTCTACAAAACGACACATTTCACAGGAAAGCCCAATTCTTGTCATATGATGAGCGCTATGTCAGCTTATTTTTTGTGTACCCAACCCCCTTTTCATCCAGGTTATAAAATCATCATAATCATATAAAATCATAAACAGTTCAGAGTTTGATTGGATGTTCTAAATGACCATTCATGCAGTCCCATCATTTTTGATGACAAAAGTTTTTCAGAAAAAGTAAACAATCAAAAGTGAAAAAGGACATGTACTGGACTGCCTGTACCTGTCCCTGAAAAAGGAAGCACAGGCAGTCCCCAAGTTACAAACATCCGACTTACGACATATGACTCTTACTAAGGGCCAGTTCACACTACATGCGTTTCAGTTGCTTTTTTTCTGCATCCAAAACGCACTGAAAGTAGGTTATATGGTGTCAATGCCATAGTTCACATCAGTGCTTGCAGTTCCAGTGCGTTCTGGTTGCAGAAAAAAAAGAACATGCTGCATTTTTTTTGCACAGAACTGTACTAGAATGTGGTAAAACGCATCAAAAATGCATCAAAAATGCACTGAAACGCACACGTCCTTATTTAAATTGAAGAAAAAGAGTGGGGGAAAAATGAACTGGAATGCATAAAAAAATGCACTGGAAAGCATCAAAAACGCATTAAAAAACGCGCCTGTGGGAATGCATCCGGAATGCATCTGGACTGATTTCTATAGTGTGAAATGGTCCTTAAAGAATAAGTTCACCTTTGGGAACGTGTTACATGTTCCATCTGTTTTTAGTTAGGAACGTGTTACATGTTCCCATAGCTGCCGCCGTCGCCGACTGCCCCCCCCTCCCTCTGACAGATAGTACGGGGAGACTTCTCCCCATACTATCTCTCAAATTTGAAACAGACTTCCGTGAATGAATGAACTGCATGCCCCCAAAGCCTTAGCGGCTGTGGGTTTGTAGTTTTCAATGAACTACCATGGCGCTTAGGAGCACCATGGTAGTTCGCTGAATCTTCCTTTCACAATATCTGCTTGTTTGTACTTCCTATACAGCAAGCAGATATTCTGACAGGTCTGCAGGAGACCTGCATGGCATCAGCAGTCTACTGATCTGTGGTGCAATGCTTTCCAGTCTCCTGTAGACAAAAATAATAAATGCACATTTTGTAACCTGCAAAACAATGTGCATTTATTATTTTTGTCTAAAAGGTGAACTTATCCTTTAAGAACTGAGGCAGTGTGACGTCACGCTGGTCCTAGAAATCGCCCGGCAGCCATCTTGCTGATCACCGCATGCTGCCACCTACTGTCTGGAGGACCTGTCAGAAATTCCACATCACTGCATAGCCAGATAACCCTTCCCTCTGCTATCCAAAACTTAAAAATAATTTTTGGGCTGGGGATACAGTTAAAAAAATTTACCTGTTCCAATTTACATAAAAGTAAAATTAAGAACATACCTAAAGGTTCTATCTTGTTCGTAACCTGGGGACTGCATGTAGTCGATTAGGACTGTACACATACAGGGAGCAAAGCATCATGGCCATAGCAAAAATTGCACCCCTTCTCACATTTGGTGCGCAGTACTGCCACTGAACACAACATATTCAAGCAATATAATGCATGCGGATGTAGTGCTGTGGTGTGGCCCTTTGAGGGCTAAAATACCTGGCGAGGAGGCAACATATCACCTCCAGTCACTCTAAAAAGCAATTCACTGCAGATTGCTTTTAGGAGGGGTGGCAAGGGTTGCCACACATGAGAACAAGCCCTTAGCCTTCTGCTGTGATCCATTCCCTGGAGTATACTCTGACATCAGGTAAGTTTATTCCACTTTTACCACCCCCTGACTGCCCACCTAAAGCTTCCAGTACATTATCCAGAGGAGGCCGTTCACATGCCGCGGCCACGATGCTTTGCTTGGCTTGTGGTTGTGGCACATTAGTCCCATTGTTGCCCATTTGACAGATAAAGAAATCAAACAAAAGCATTCAGAGGGCAGCAGGATCTTAGCTGCTTAGCTGTACTCTGAAAAGTGCTTTTCAGAGAACAGGCTAATGTGAACCTAGCCATAACCTGCCCATAAATGGTTCATTTATTTATTGTTCTGTATGCTAGAGAAACAGATTCCTTCATCTACCTGAGCGAGGAGGATGGAGGAATTCCCCATCTGGACACTGTATTCTAATAGTGGGAATCTTCATTGTCAGAATACACTGGTCAGTGACTGCAGCCACTGATCTACAAACGATTTCCAGCTTGTCTGTTCAGCTGAAGTCGATCGTTAGATCATTCTTTCAAACACAGATGGCCTCACTTGGATCAAAATTCGGCTGATCTCTGCTGAACTAGGATTTTGAGCTGTCTATGTCCAGCTTTAGAGAAAATTTCCTTTACTTTTCTGTGTTTACAAACAGGAAGTAAAAAAAATCCCCAATGGGACACAGACAGCAAAAAAAAAACAAAAAAAAAAAGCTTGACAATGGTTTTAAACTTTCCCAACTATATTTAAAAATAAAAAAAATTTTTTTAGGTATACTTTTTAAGCCTTTTTAACATGAGTGTTCCGATTGGGTCTGTCTGTCCGTTTTTCAGGTAGTCCCGATCAGACTCTCCATTCTGCTCTATGGAGCAGCGAATGTAAATGAACTTGTGAAATAACCTGCGCCAAAGAAATACAACACAATCAAAGAATGCTGCTGCTCAAAAGATGAAAAAACATCAAAAGACAAACAAAAATAAAGGCAGCGCAAATCAATTTTAAAAAAAGAAAATTAAAATAGGTCCCAAATAAAAGTCTCGTGTTTCAAAAAAACTTATTACAAAAATTGTGATTTCCCAACGTGCTCACATCATCTGTAGTGGTTCAAATATTCCCCCACACTCACCCAGTCAGGTGATTTCCCAGGTTGGTGATAGCTTTAGGGCTCGTTCACACTTGGTTGTTTTACCAACGCTTGCCAAATGCCCCTATATCGTTTGGCAAGCGTTGGTCCGGCGTTTGCAGAGCGTTTTTTAACGCTCGGCAAACGCTCCGCAAATGCCGCATGTGCAGTTTAGTGGTGGTTGCTAGGCGTTTGCCGAGCGTTAAAAACGCCCCACAAACGCCTATAATGCAGTTTGGTGTTACCGCTCCGCAAACGCCCTGCAACCACGTCGCAACCGCACCACAAATGCCGGCTGGGCGTTTGCGGAGCGGCACCATAGACTAGAATAGGAGGCTTCAACGCCTCCTGACTCGACCAGAGGCGTCCGTTTTGCCACGATCCGACGCGACGCAACGCAAACGCTCCCGTTAGAACAGCACCATGTGCTGTAATGTGCAGAATTGGCAGAGGCGTTTGGGAAGCGGTAAAAACGCTTCCCAAACGCCTCTCTGCTGCCTGCACACAACGCTAGTGTGAACTAGCCTTAGGAATCAGAAACACTCTTTGGAGGTGAGATGAGATCTCCACAGTTATTTCACACGGAGCGAATCTCCAATATCTTCAATATCTTTCTGAACAATCCCTCTCAAGTGGATGAAGATAAGAGAACAATCCACTCGAGAGGGATTGTTAAGAAAGATATTGAAGATATTGGAGATTCGCTCCGTGTTATATAACTGTGGAGATCTCATCTCACCTCCGAAGTGTGTTTCTGATTCCTAAAGCTATCACCAACCTGGGAAATCACCTGATTGGGTGAGTGTGGGGGAATATTTGAACCACTACAGATGATGTGAGCATGTTGGGAATCACAATTTTTGTAACAAGTTTTTTTGGAAACACAAGACTTTTGTTTGGCACTTATTTGGACCTTCTTTCTTTTTTATAAAATTGGTTTGCGCTGCCTTTATTTATGTTTGTAAATGAACTTGTGTCTGTTTATACCCTCCTACCTCCAATCTGATCCGCCAAAACAAAAGGAAGGAGATCCGTTCCCCTCTGTCTGGGCAGATCGGATCGTAGGGCAATTGGGTGTAAATGGACAGCCAGGCTGCCCACAGAGCAGATCGGGCTGTGTCGTGTCTACTCTGCATAAGCGCAACAGATGGACCTGTCATCCGCCTGCTCAATGGGAGATCAACAAACAGATCCCCTGCAGAGCAAGTGGAGTCTGCCTCCTGTGAAAAGGGCCTTAATGTCATTGATTCTGGAGGGTGTGATCCTTTCATTGAAGGGATTGTTTTATTGTACAGTCTTATTGTTATATGTATGGCTAATGTAGATATAAGAGGATGATCAGTGGGGTGATCTCTTCGCCATTGAGGCATATTGACTGTAGAGGCTGCAGAGAGTTTCACAATTGTATAAAGCTGGTTTTGCCAACCTTAGAAGTTTATGTTAAGGGAGGAGCAAGGAACAGAGGTTAAGAGGCTGTTTTCAGCTTATCAGAAGGGAACATGCATGGGATCATTGCTTGATCTAGCAGTTCCACCCATCTAATGTTAGTAAACAGTTAGTTTAAAAAAATGACAGATGTAGGGTTTTCCTTTAGCTTTATGTTCCTATAAGATTATACAGTATGTGCATTTAAAGGCTAAATGCACTTTATTTCAGGTACTTATATAGCACTGTCAATTTACGCAGCGTTTACATATATATTGTACATTCACATCAGTCCCTAACCCTCAAGGGGTGTACAATCTAAGGTCCCTAACTTACATTCATACATACACATACTAGGGCCAATTTAGACAGGATCCAATTAACCTACCAGCATGTCTTTGGAGTTTGGGAGGAAACCCATACAGGCACAGGGAGAACATGCAAACTCCAGGCAGGTGGTGCCGTGGTTGGGATTCGAACCAACGACCCTAGTACTGCCAGGCAGAAGTGCTAACCATTTAGCCACTGTGCTGCCCTGACCTTTCATACCATGTTTCATGTTACATCCATATTTAGGATGCAACATAAAAAATGGTACAATTCCACAGTCCCCATTGTGATGCTTAAAGCGGAGCTCCACCCAAAAAGGGAAGTTCCGCTTTAAGCTCTTTGTCCCCCCACTCCCCATTAAGCATTGGCACCTTTGGGGAGTGTGCGGGGGTGGGTACCCGAATTTGACAGGTACCCACTCCCACTTCCGCTGCGATCGCCTAGGCCAGTGGTGGGCAACCTTTTTTTTCAACTGAGCCAAATCTCGCCAAAACCACGATTGAAATTTATTTTGAGAGCCACATTTTTAAAACTGAAAATACATCTCCCATAGTAATTCATCCCCCATAGTAATTCACCCCCCCTATAGTAATTCATCCCCCATAGTAATTCATCCCCCATATAGTAATTCATCCCCCATAGTAATTCATCCCCCATATAGTAATTCATCCCCCATAGTAATTCATCCCCCATAGTAATTCATCCCCCATATAGTAATTCATCCCCCATAGTAATTCATCCCCCATAGTAATTCATCCCCCATATAGCAATTCATCCCCCATAGCAATTCATCCCCCATAGCAATTCATCCCCCATATAGTAATTCATCCCCCATATAGTAATTCATCCCCCATATAGTAATTCATCCCACATAGTAATTCATCCCCCATATAGTAATTCATCCCCCATATAGTAATTCATCCCCCATAGTAATTCATCCCCCATATAGTAATTCCCCATATAGTAATTCATCCCCCATAGTAATTCATCCCCCCTATAGTAATTCATCCCCCATATAGTAATTCATTCCCCATATTAATTCATCCCCCATATAGTAATTCATCCCCCATATAGTAATTCATCCCCCATATAGTAATTCATTCCCCATATTAATTCATCCCCCATATAGTAATTCATCCCCCATAGTAATTCATCCCCCCTATAGTAATTCATTCCCCATATTAATTCATCCCCCATAGTAATTCATCCCCCATATAGTAATTCATCCCCCCTATAGTAATTCATCCCTCATATAGTAATTCATCCCCCATATAGTAATTCATCCCCCATAGTAATTCATCCCCCCTATAGTAATTCATTCCCCATATTAATTCATCCCCCATATAGTAATTCATCCCCCATATAGTAATTCATCCCCCATATAGTAATTCATTCCCCATATTAATTCATCCCCCATATAGTAATTCATCCCCCATATAGTAATTCATCCCCCATAGTAATTCATCCCCCCTATAGTAATTCATTCCCCATATTAATTCATCCCCCATAGTAATTCATCCCCCATATAGTAATTCATCCCCCCTATAGTAATTCATCCCTCATATAGTAATTCATCCCCCATATAGTAATTTATCCCCCATATAGTAATTCATCCCCCATATAGTAATTCATCGCCCATATAGTAATTCATCGCCCATATAGTAATTCATCCCCCATAGTAATTCATCCCCCATAGTAATTCATCCCCCATATAGTAATTCATCCCCCATATAGTAATTCATCCCCCATAGTAATTCATCCCCCATATAGTAATTAATCCCCCATAGAAATTCATCCCCCATAGTAATTCATCTCCCATAGTAATTCATCCCCCATATAGTAAGTCTCCCATATAATAATTCATCCCCCATATAGTAAGTCCCCCGTGTCAATTCACTTACCTTTGCTCCGCGCGTTCCTCTCGCCGTGTTCCCGCGCCGTTCTGGTCTTCAGGGCGGACTGTGAGAGGAGAGGAGTTCGTCACACTGCCCCGCCTACATCCTGGCTGCCCCGCCTACATCCTGACAGCTGCAGAGTCCTGACTTTTGGAGCGGCCGCCCGAGAGGAGGGAGGGGAGCGGCCGCCCGAGAGGAGGGAGGGGGCGGCCGCCCAAGAGGAGGGAGGGGAGCGGGTGCCCGGCACACAGAAGAGCCACATTTAAGTTTGTAAAGAGCTGCATGTGGCTCGCGAGCCGTGGCTTGCCGACCACTGGCCTAGGCAATCGGAAGCGGAAGTTGTCCTCCCTCCCCATAGTCTTCTGGGATACGTGACAGGTCCCAGAAGACTACGGCCATTCACAAACCGCAGCGCTTCTCGCGCATGCGCAGTGTGCACCGCAAGCTGCCCACATGGCCGGTGAAACCAGCGGTGGTGAAGACACTGTTGGACCGAGGGACAGGTAAGTGGCTGTGTTTTAAAAGTCAGCAGCTACAGTTTTTGTAGCTGCTGACTTTTATTTTTTTTTTTCAGGTGGAACTCCGCTTTAAGGATGTGTAACCAGGTGCTGGACTACAGAAACATGGAGGAGACATTTCCCTCTTTACAATCAGTTTACTTTCACTTTCTACAGAGATACTGACGTTATGCAGCACCATTCTCCTTTGGCCAATAGGGGGAGAACTATAGCCATGCCACCCCATAGACTATGCAGAGTGCTGAAAATCCTCTTTAGACTACAAATCCCATAGACACTGTGCAGTAGGAAGGGTGGAGAGAGAATTTTTAATTAAACTACCCAGGGAAAGTTCTTTTTCTTGGCGCAGAGAAAGTAGAGAGTATTCACTTGCTGTTAGGGATGTGAACCTGAGTCTAGGTGTAAGGACACGCAGGGCCGCACAGCACCGCTTACATCACAACCCCTGCACCGAAAAGTGTTGATTAATACTTTATTGAATTCCCCTGTCAGTGTTATAATGTGGTAGTGTGAATCCTGGTTATCAGCTCCATGCACTGAATGCTGAATTAAACTGTTTTGGTCAGGGTGGGAGCAGTATACTCATCTAGGTCACAACATGGGGCTGCAAGGCATCTTTTTATCAATAAGAGGTATCATGGAAATGCCCTAAAAAACAAAAAAACCTAACATAGATTTATTCTTGCATTAGTACAGTTACAGTTCAGCTCCTAGAGGCCATGGGCAGTGGTTGGTAGGTAAACCTGCTGCAGTGCTTCTTGATCTGTGTGGTTACCAGGGCCGTGGATAAGGAGGTACCACCAGTCCTCCTGTATGGGGCCCAGGCCAGCAGGGGGATCCAGATAGCCGGGTGAGTCGGATGCGGGCAGGGAGGGTGATCAGCACGGCGGGGGGGCAATGACTAACCACTCCTCTGAATGGCTCTTTCTGCCACATCTAAAAGCTGGTTTCTTCTCCTCTCCTCTCCCTCCTCCTGGCTGTCAGCTGTTGCAGAGAGTGGGATCGTTTCCAGTAATTTCTCCCCCACCACACCCATCACCCTCCCTGTGGACCATACGTTTCCCCCTGCTGCCCAGGCCCCCCTGTGTGCGCCCACCCTTGCAGTGCTACCAGCTTCTCCCCCTCTCCTTCCCACCAGCAGCTGCAAGCACACAATAGGATCCTTCAGGATGAAAAGTGGGGGAAGGGTCCAGTAAACATATCACATTTGTAAGCCCTTTATTTCCCGAATGAACACAGTGAGTGATCGGCAGCAATCACTTACTGTGTTCATTCATTTTCTTATCCCTCCTTTTCTTTTTTTTTGTTCCAAAAATATTTTATTGATATAAGAATAGACAAGTTAGCATAGAGAGCATATACAGCTATAAAGCACAATCAGAACAGAGACATGACATGTTGCCTCCTGTTTCGCAGACGTATTGTAAACTGTAATACAAAGCAATGTGGGATAGAACGATACAGCAGTCGTACAATGCAAACCATTGGATACGTAGAGGAAAGTAGGTACAACAATGTAGGTGTATGTCGTCACGTCTTGAGTATCAGCACTTCTTAATGATGAGGTGGTATGAAGATTAGAGCATGGAAGGCATTAGATGTTGTGAAAGTCATGGTTTACGTGTTTATAGTTTAAGTGTATTATATAGTTAAAGTTAGTCATATCTGTGTGAAGGTGAATGCTCTATTTGGTTGGTGAAGAATGACTGATAAGGTGCTGTGACAGGTGTGAAAAAAGAAAGAGGTCTGAAAGAAGAACAGTAAAAAAAAAGAGATGCAGGATGAGATGGTAGATGGGATATGGGGGAAGGAAGGAAAAAAAACCCCAAAATTTAATATGGGGGGGGAGTAATGGGTTGAGTGACAGTAGCGTATATAGGTATTAAAAAGTTAAAATGGATCACCTCCCCAATTATTAGCCGCGCCAGAACGGTAATATTAAAGCTTAGAATGTGGTACGTGCAAGATCGGACAGTGGGGTAACACGTGGATCAGAAACTCCGTAAGGTATATCATGATATAACTCCACAACCCATCCTTACGTGTGATAAAAGTGTCCTTGGTGAACCGGGTATTCCCCGATACAGCATTGTATTAGGACATTTAGTCCGGGGATGTACATTGCTTTGCAGCATTCACCATGTGCATAGCGAGTGACTTGCGGTATGTCCGAAATGGAAGTGTGGTATGGTGAAGCAAAAATTGTGCGGGAGAAAGGTCTAGGGCATACGTAGTAACTTGTGTGATTGAAGATTGAACTTTCCCCCAGAAGGGTTCTAACAATAGGCATTCCCACCAAATGTGCAGGAGTGTACCCGTAGTTTGATGGCATCTCCAACACAAATCAGAAATGTTGGAGTCAAAACGATGAAGTAAGGATGGAACCCTAAACCATCTAGAGTAAATTTGAAAGTTATTTTATTGTGTGGATACACATATAGACCCTCTGTGTAAGTGTTCATATATGTGGTCCCAGTCTTCAGGTGACAGTTGGATTTGTAGGTCAGCACTCCAGGCCTTGCAAGCTTTCCTAGTTGAGAGGTCACTGGTGTGTTCGAGACATGTATAAAGCAGGGATATAACATGTCTCTGGGGAGAGTCTGTTGAACAAAGTTTCTCAAAGGGGGTAAGATGTCTAGTATATTCTTTTAGATGGGGTGAGCTGTGGATAAAGTGGTGGAGTTGTCTATACATCCACGGCGTTAAGGTCCGGGTAGGCCATTTATTCATAAGGAGGTCTCTGGATAAGAGCAAGCCGTCTTTGAAGAGGTGATGTAGACTCACACCGTCTGTGAGGCCAGATCCCGCAAGAAAGGCATACGACATACCAGGGGGGAAGTTTGGGTTCAATTTGATAGGAGTGAGTGGGCCGGGGGTGGATGAGAATGCTGTATGCCTACTGATCTGTTGGCAACAGGACAAAGTAGGGCCTATGAGAATGCGTTCCTTGAATTGAGATGGAATGTGAGAATTTAGCAGCCAAGGGGAGGTGGTGAGCGGGGTCTCCGAAAAAGCAGCTTCCAATTCAACCCAGTCCTTGCGAGCATGGTTCGTGGACCAGTCAACTATTCCTGCCATTTGACAAGCTTTGTAATAGCGGGAGCATATACCTGTCAGGAATGGACTGGCCAGCAATGGTGGGACTCACCTGCCTTTTGATCTGCAGTACCAGGGCTGGCCAGCGGATGCTCCCAGCAATCAGAGACTCAACTTTGCAGCCAGCTAACACCTGGAACTGATTATGCTGGGGTATTTAAGGGATGGCCAGACCCACAGACTCTGCCTTGGTGTTGTGTTTGTCCTGGGCCCTGTATCCTGTTTCTGTCCTGCATCCTGTTTCTGAACCGCTGCTGACTTCTCCTGCTCTGATCCCGGCTCGCTCCTGACCATCCCTCTGCCTGACCCTCTGTACCACGCTGCTTGCTACCTGTTCTGATCCCTGGCTTGTGACCCTGACCATCCCTCTGCCTGACCCTCTGTACTACGCTGCTTGCTACCTGCTGAACCTGGCCTGTGACCCCGACCAATCTCCGCTTGCTCCCCCTGTACCTACCTGCCCTATTGATATTGACCCGGCCTGCCTGACGACGCTTGCTTGTATGTACTGTTATCTGTGGGTGGTTGGTTTGGTTTGGTTGCACTGTATTATGTTTTAGTATTGCACTGCGTTTATGTTTGTATTGTTAGTGTTAATAAATTATATTGTTTATAACATATCTGAGGTCTGCGTTTCCCTGCGTCAGCCACACACCTCTGGTCTCACCTGGGAGCCCTGACAATACCACCACATGTTTTGGGCATGGTTAGCTGATCAAAACCAATTCTAGGGCGTTTATTACTCCATAGAAACGAGGTACATAATGTTTTGTGGGACTTGAAGAAGGAGTGGGGCAATTTGATTGGAATGGTTTGTAGTAGGTACAAAAGTCTTGGGAGCACATTCATCTTAATGATAGCTGCTCTGCTAAACCAAGAGAAAAACGGTTTATCCCATGTTTGCAGATCTTTGGTAATGTTACGCAAGATGGGTAGAAAGTTTTTGGTGTAGAGTTCTCTGAGATGGGTTGGCAGTTGGATTCCTAAATAGGTGATGTCTTCTGATTGCCACGTGAAAGGAAAATTAGATTTCGCTTGTCGAATCACATCCTGAGATAGGGAAATATTGAGTGCTTGGGATTTAGTGAAGTTTATTTTAAAATTGGCCAGATACTGAAACAGGTTGAAATCTTGTAGTAGGTTAGGTAGTGTAATGTGTGGATGTGTCAAGAAGAGTAGGATGTCATCAGCGAAGGCTGCTATTCTGTGAGTTTTGCCATTTATAGAAATCCCTTGAATATTGTCATTCCGTTTAATGCAATTCAAGAAGGGTTCCAATGTAAGAATAGATAGGAGGGGGGATAATGGGCAACCCTGTCTGGTCCCATTACTTATGGAGAAGGCCTCTGACAGAAGGCCATTGACTTTCACTTTAGCAGTCGGGGCGGTGTATAGCGACATGATAAAGTTCAGAAGACGGGGAGGGAGCCCAAGGCCAACCAGAACTGCTTCCATATAGTCCCATGCCAACCTGTCAAAGGCCTTTTCAGCATCTAAAGAAAGGAAAAAGCCAGATTGTTTCTTCTGTGTTAACCAATTGTGTATGTTGATTGCCCTGATCGTATTGTGTTTCGCCTCTCTACCGGGGACGAACCCCACCTGGTCAGTTGAGATAATAGGATCTATGATTGCGATTGCGATCTAAGCGATTGGCCAGTATCTTGGCGAAAATCTTTAGATCGACATTCAATAGGGATATCGGGCGATAGTTTACTGGCAATGTCTGGTCTTTATTTTCTTTAGGAATTAGTGTGATATGGGCTTCGGAGAGATAGCGCATGGATTGTCCTGGGGTATCTAGTAAGTTGAAAGCTTTTAGGAATGGGTGTGCTAGGACGTCAATGAAAGATTTGTAGTATGTAGTAGTAAGACCATCAGGCTTTTGCCTGGTTTTAATTGTGCAATGGCCTGTTGCAATTCTTCCAGCGTCAAAACACCATCTAATTCTTTGGCTTGTGACTGGGAGATGGGTTTAGGGAGGAATTGAGCAAGACTGGATGATGACCTTACGTGATCTAGTGTCCCCTGATGGTTTGGGTGATAATGGTAGGTTCTGTGTTTATTCATAACTGAAGCATAGTAAACTTTGTTTTCTTTGGGGGCCCTGTCAGGTTGGCTGTATGGGGCCCCATGGTTTCTAACAGCAGTCCTGGTGGTCACCATTAACTTTATATATAAGTAGATGCAAAGTAATACAGTGGTACCTCAGTTTACGAATTTAATGCGTTCTCTATGACGTTTTGCTTTGCGAAAAATTGGTAAACCGAAACGCGGCTTCCCATAGCAATGCATTGGAAAACACCTCCACACTTGATGCCACGTGCTACCCACAGACTCCAGCATGCATGGGGGCAGCGCTATAAACCTCCCAGGCACAATGCATCCTGGGCAAACTTGCTTCGTATTGCGAAAAAAAAATTCGTAAACCGAGGCATTATTTTCAATGGATTATCATTACATTAACTGAGGCGTTCGTAAAACGAGGTACCACTGTGCTTCATCCAGTCCATTACAAATGTATGAGGGTATATTCATGATTACAGCAGCAATTCCAGTCACTAGACCAGGCCGTAAGAATCAAATAAAATCCTTCACTCTATACAGTATATAAACATCTTGCGTCAAAAGGAAAAGGAAGACCATGAAACTTAATTCTAATCAGTACACCAGGCCGATGCTTCATTGGTGCAATGAGAGGGAAAGAAAGGATTATTTTTCCATTAGTACGGTCACAGTTCAGCTCCTGGAGACCATGGACCCTGTAGAGGATGGTAGGTACCCCTGCTGCAACGCTTCTTGTTCTGTGTGGCCACCATTGGTTTTATACCTAAGCAGATGCAAAGTAATATTTCATCCAGTCCATTAGAAATGTATGAGTGTATGTTCATGATTACAGCAGCAATTCCGGTCATTAGACCAAGCTGGAAGTGCCAAATAATATCCTTCACTTTACATATGAATATCTTGCATCAAAAGGAAAACGTCAGCTTACCAGGTTAGTTCCATTCATGATGGGAAAGGAAATAGCATGTCATTTATCACTTTCTATCTTCCAGTTGAGTGCGAATAGCGAGTGTATTCACTTGCAGAGCACAGATTTGCCAGTCTAGTGTGCGTTACAGGTGTGATTTATAGAGTCACACTGAGCAAGTCGCAGTTCTTTTACCATCTGATTCACTTTATCAGACCATCTAAAAACATTATGTTCCAGAAAGCAGAAGCGTCCAGTAGACTCTCTGGGCATTTGAGGATCTAATGTGCTGCAGCCAGGCTCCTCAATGGGGCTTTTAATAAGTTCATTGCCCTTCACGCTGGTTATATCTCTGTAAGACTCGCCTCTTCTCCCATCTTTCACGGGAATGAGGAGATTTGAACACGGGACGCATGCTGCACCCATTAATTCAGTAAGGACCAAGAGAGATTTGCCAGAGTTATTTTTAAAGGTGAAATGTGTGTAGCGATCAGGAGCGTTCTGCCTCATTATATCGCAGCCATTTCTCGATACGGCAGATTTGTTTAATAGGCGAGAATCAGTAGATTAAGCATTTATGACTAATATTCCCTGGATATAAGCCTTGTATTATGTCTAACCTGGATAAATTATGAATCGTTAGGGCACTCACTGTTAAACAGCTCCTTTCTATGGGTTATAACAAGCAGCGATGCAGAGGTGCTGATTATTCCTTTATTGCTGGAGGGGCCAGGGATGAATACATAAGACATACTGTATATACACTCACTGGGCTCATGCACACATTCATTTAATTGTAGCTCATTTTAAGGCTTTGGATGTTGAGTAGGATGAATGGTAATAGATGTCTGATGTGATTTTCTTCTAATTGTACAGTGTTTGGTAATAACAGCAATGGCACTATTAGTCTATTAATGTCTTTGGCACTGAGCTTTTCATGTCAGGTTAACCTTTGCATTTGCATTGTAGCATGGTTAAGTAGGATGGAACATGTAATTAGGATATGCATTGTAATAGACATGTAGCAAAAGTATGCCTGTTCGTTGAACAGTAGAAACATAAAAATGTAGCATGGTACGATGGAACATGTAATTGGAATGTGCATTATAACAGACAATATTTTGCTTGGAGATAAATTCACCGGGAATATCTGTAATGTTATACATCAGGGATGTTACCAATGTTTTCATTTATCTTAATGGTGTACATTACACTTGAGGAAGTAGAAGAATGAAGCAGACCTATTCTCGAATGCTAAAATGAAGCTATGGGGTTATTTACTTAAACTGGTGAGTGCAAAATCTGGTGCAGCTGTGTATAGAATCCAATCAGCTTCCAGGTTTTATTGTCAAAGCTTAAAGCGGAGTTCCACCTAAAAAATTATAAAAGTCAGCAGCTACAAAAACTGTAGATGCTGACTTTTAAAATACTGCCGCTTACCTGTCCCTCGATCCAGCGGTGTCTTTACCACCGCTGATTTCACTGGCCATCTTCTCTCCCTGGCGCCGGCATTTGTAGTGTGGGCATCCGGCTGTGACAGCTTGCGGCTTCACAGCCGGGTGCCCACTGCGCATGCATGAGAAGCGCTGCGCTTTGTGAATGGCCCTGTTGTCCTCTGGGACCTATCACGTGTCCAAGAAGACTACAGGGACGGAGGGGGGAGGACAACCTCCGCTTCCGATCGCCTTAGGCGATTGCAGCCGACGTGGGAGCGGGTACCTGACAAATTTGGGTACCCGCTCCCCAAAGGTGCCAATCCTTAATGGGGAGCGGGGGACAAAGTCCTAAGGCAGAACTTCCCCTTTTGGATGGAGCTCCGCTTTAAATGAACTAGCTGAAGTTAGAAGCTGATTGGTTATCGTGCACAGCTGCACCAGATTCTGAGTGCACCAGTAATAGAAGGTCTGAAATGCTTTCCTTTCCTGGAGAAAATGCTGCACCAGACTCTCTCCAGTGCTGCTTACATAACAAGCTAGGCATTGCATCATAATAAGGTGAAGGCTTATGTAGCCAAGAACTTGGCTGTAGGAGCAAGCTGTAACACTGTCTGCAGCTGCCCTTGAACCATGACCAAATAGACAAGCTGGACTTCCATCAGCATCTCCCATCAGCAAGGCGAATCAGCAGCACCCCATAGACTTTGAAGCTGACTGCAATAGAGTGTGGGTATTGAAGTTAAGGAAGGAAGAGTTATTGTGGACTTCCATTACTCAGTGGACTTTAGCTCCCAGGGGAGGCCAAGACAGGAAGAAAAGAGCGGTATTTTCTCAGGCTTCAGTTTAAATAGTGCAGCCCCTGTCCTGACTTGCTGGTAGCTGGTGCAGAGGCCTCAGGTTTACAGCTGGGAGGTGAAAGAGAGATAGAGAGGATCAGGGAGCGTGGGGACTGGGACTGTGTCATTACCAGAGGAAGCCTCGCACTGCACTGATGTTAGAGCTGTACCACTGGATAAACAGAGGACCCCCTATATGGCATGGGACTTCCATGGTCGTATCACTGGACTGGAGGAAGGGCCAAGTGGCCACATTCTTCTGTCTTTGTCTTTATGGGAAACAAAGCTTAAAAGGACCAGGCACTTACCCAATAGATTATAATACATGCAAACTCCCATGAAAACTATGCACCAACGGCAAGATGGGGTTCAAAATTAGCCAGCTAGAGGGAAATGTGTAGGACTGTCCATCCAGATAAGCCTCCCTACAAGAACTCCTAGTATTGCCAGTGGAAGTAGGAATAGTTCTGCAGTAGACCTGAGCTTTAGTCTAACCATCTCTACAGTACACCCCATAGTAGTTATAGAATTACCATTCACATTGCAGTTGATGCACTACTATTTTTCACATAAGAAATATTTTTTTCAGAGTAGTACATTTTCACTGTTTAGTTCAGATGTACTTTAATGAAAATGTCCATTAAAATGTAGATTTTTAGTTTGGAGTATAAAGTGAATGTTGATTGCACAAGTCCAGAAAAGACAATGCTGATGAACAGGTCACACAGTCAAGATCTGGTGAGTATATGACTGGTAGGTGGGCTGTAAATAAATATTACACTTTAAAGCAATCTTCTTATAGAAAGCAAATAACCCCGCCAACACATAGCAGCCACTCTCCGGTCATCTTTATGACCCGTACACACAATAACAAAATCGTACGAAAATTTCCGTACGAGGAACGATCAGCCGATTATCTGTTAGTATAGTGCCGATTCCAACTTTTTGGACAACAAAAACCAAAGGTGGAAGCTAGAAAATGTTTATTTTAAGTGAACACAACGTCCAATTTTTGTTTAATGTGTACAGTAATCGGAAGGAAATAATGAAACAGAAAAAAAAGAGCATGATCAGAATTAAAGAATGAACCCACACTTCCTATTCTACTACGCTAATACATAGCTATGTTTGCCTTTGTCGGCTGGGAATTTTCTTACAAGTCAATAATATTCCGATTACATCATGATTTGTACTTTTGTGGAAAATCGGACGATTGGTCATCTGACATTCTCATAGTGTGTACTAGGCTTAATGAGCCACAGAAAAAAACAACTTCTACTATGGACTTTACTCTTTTCCCTATCCCACAATGCAGTGCCCAGGGCCTCAGTAAGCTTTCAGCGGGTCCAAGCACTGTGGGTATGCCTAGCTAAATGCAGTTATCGACTTTACAGGAAGTTTGTCTTTTCCTAAGATCTTTGGGGGAAGCAGCAGTCCACAGTCTCTGGTCATCTCCTGTACTATGTGCGCAGTCTCTGGTCATCTCCTGTACTATGTGCGCAGTCTCTGGTCATCTCCTGTACTATGTGCGCAGTCTCTGGTCATCTCCTGTACTATGTGCGCAGTCTCTGGTCATCTCCTGTACTATGTGCGCAGTCTCTGGTCATCTCCTGTACTGTGTCGGCAGTCTCTGGTCATCTCCTGTACTGTGCCCGCAGTCTCTGGTCATCTCCTGTACTGTGTCTGCAGTCTCTGGTCATCTCCTGTACTGTGTCCGCAGTCTCTAGTCATCTCCTGTACTATGTGCGCAGTCTCTGGTCATCTCCTGTACTATGTGCGCAGTCTCTGGTCATCTCCTGTACTATGTGCGCAGTCTCTGGTCATCTCCTGTACTATGTGCACGGTCTCTGGTCATCTCCTGTACTATGTCCGCAGTCTCTGGTCATCTCCTGTAGTATGTCCGCAGTCTCTGGTCATCTCCTGTAGTATGTCCACAGCTCTGGTCATCTCCTGTACTATGTCTGCAGTCTCTGGTCATCCCCTGTACTGTCTGCAGTCTCTGGTCATCCCCTGTACTGTCTGCAGTCTCTGGTCATCCCCTGTACTGTCTGCAGTCTCTGGTCATCCCCTGTACTGTCTGCAGTCTCTGGTCATCTCCTGTACTGTGTCCGCAGTCTCTGGTCATCTGTAGTATGTCTGCAGTCTTTGGTTATCTCCTGTACTATGTCTGCAGTCTATGGTCATCTGTAGTATGTCCGCAGTGTCTGGTCATCTCCTGTACTATGCCCGCAGTTTCTGGTCATCTCCTGTAGTATGTTCGCAGTCTCTGGTCATCTCCTGTAGTATTTCCGCAGTCTCTGGTTATCTCCTGTGCTATCTCCGCAGTCTCTGGTTATCTCCTGTACTGTGTCCGCAGTCTCTGGTTATCTCCTGTACTGTGTCCGCAGTCTCTGGTTATCACCTGTACTGTGTCCGCAGTCTCTGGTCATCTCCTGTACTGTGTCCACAGTCTCTGGTCATCTCCTGTACTATGTCCGCAGTCTCTGGTCATTTCCTGTACTATGTCTGCAGTCTCTAGTCATCTGTAGTATGTCTGCAGTCTCTGGTCATCTCCTGTACTGTGTGTGCGGTCTCTGGTCATCTCCTGTACTATGTCCGCAGTCTCTGGTCATCTCCTGTACTGTGTCCGCAGTCTCTGGTCATCTGTACTGTGTCCGCAGTCTCTGGCAATCTCCTGTACTGTGTCCTCAGTCTCTGACCATCTCCTGTACTATGTCCTCAGTCTCTGGCCATCTCCTGTACTATGTCTGCAGTCTCTGGTCATTTCCTGTACTATGTCTGCAGTCCATTGGTTCAGAATATTTTTTTCTTGTTTTTCTCCTCTAAAATCTAGGTGCGTCTTATTGTCAGGTGTGTCTTATGGAGAGAAAAATACGGTAATCTAAGAGTTAGTACACTTGCACAAAATAAACTACGTTCTGACTTTATTGTTAATATGGGTTTTGGATAATACTGTATCACAGAGATGCAATGAATCTAGAAGTGTGGTAATGAATATATTATTGTATTTAATACTACAACACTACTTGTACTATTAATGCCTAATGTGTCCATCTGCCATAGCCCTATAATACTGGTGACATTTAGTAGTGTTTGGCCTGTTCCTATGGTGGAATCATTTTGTTTCTAGAGCAGAAGCATAGTCTAGATCAGGGGTCTCCAAACTGTGGCCCTCCAGCTGTTGAAGTACTACAAGTCCCATCATGCCTCTCGGAGTTTAGCCTGTGGCTATCAGTCTTGTAAGGCCTCATGGGACTTGCAGTTCCTCAACACCTGGAGGGCCATAGATTGGAGTCCCCTGGTCTAGATCCATGTCTGCTTCACAAGCCTGTGTTAGAGCAGGTGCATTCATAAAAGAATTAGGAGGAGCAGTGCATTCCACATTCCTTGCCTGGCTGCGAATCCCACATCTGAGGTTCTTTCCTCCCACCCTGTGGTTTTTCGTTACTTCTCTGCAAGTCAGGCTTTTCCTTTGTGTTCCTCTGTAAGAAATCTGAGATGGGGATAATCAGTGCAAGCTGCTAATGCTTAGTTCTGCCCATAAAATGAATGTGAGTTTAGTAAAAGATAACTGCACAACACTGTCTCAGCATCTGCACCTGTGTGAGACTCCAGGTACAACAAGATGCTTTACAAATCAGATGTTCACCCAAGCACCACATTTATATTTTGGTTTGTGTTCAGTGACAATAGCAGAGGCAGCTAAGTGTTACTGCTGCTAGGCATATATCTATAGCCCATAATGAAGAATGATTGTTATAGAGTCTTTTTTTCTTTTTTTTTTGGCTAAAGTAGACAATAGTGAAAAAGCGTGGCAGTTTTTTTTTTTTTGCCCTCTGTGTCCCATTCAGGAGATTTCACTTAATTTCCTGTAGGACACACCAGAAAGTGAGAGAAATCCCCTCTTATTCATCACATGAACAAGTGTAGGCATTGGACGATTTTCTAGTAACAACCTAAAATATTGGATTTTCCCTCCCTTTGTTTACAAAGACAAACTGATAGGGTGATTTTCCCTACTAACCTAGTCATTATAAAGTAGTGTACATTTCCTGCACCATTTCACACACAAATTTGCATTATTATATTATATTATAATTTTGGCTGATTCCTGAATATGCTGTAATTCAATGTACCAATTCATTGGGGTCAGTTGAAAAAGTACCCCGCACATTGGTGGTCAGTGGGAAGAATGCCCTCCCATATGGAAGAAAAGTATATTTGAAATATATTTTAAAAATAGTCTTCCCAAATATATTGCCATATATTTGAAATGCTACAATTTTAGCCATATTCAATATATTTCAAAATATATTTCAATATATATATATATAGATATATACTGTATATATCCATATATATATATCTATATATATATGTATATATCTATATATATATATATATATATATATATATATACTGCATGTTGAAATGCGTTTTTATTACAAACTATATGAAAAATATTTTCAAAAATACATTTCAAATATACTGTATGTCTTTAAAAATACAAATCTGCATTTTTGGAATGCATTTACAAATATATGTAAAAATATATGTTAAAATGACTTTTTTATATCTTAAAAAAAATCTGAAGAATATATGAAAAAAAATATATATTTTAAAAAATATATATTTTTTAAATTTATCCTTCAGATTTTTTTTTTTACATATAAAAAAGTCATTTTAACATATATTTTTATATATTTGTAAATGCATTCCAAAAATGCAGATTTGTATTTTTAAAGACATACGGTATATTTGAAATGTATTCTTAAAAATATTTTTCATATATTTTGTAATAAAAACACATTTCAACATGCAGTGTATATACTGTGTGTGTGTGTGTGTGTGTATGTATGTATATATATATATATATATATATATATATATATATATATATATATATATATATATATATATATATATATATAGAATATGGCCAAAATTGGAGCATTTTAGGAAGTATATTTTTAAAATATATTTCAAATATATTTTTCTTCCATGTGGGTTACATTGATGGTCTGGGGGAAGAATGCCTCCCTTAGAGTGGTGGTCACAATGCCACCCTTTCAGGTAGTTAAAAAGATCCTTGATGTCATGCCTTTGACTCTGTGGTTTTGGCCATGGCAGGTACCATCAAATGGGAAGTGAGTTAGCCACATCTCAAGTAACCTCTAGCAACCCCCAGAGGAACCCTAGTTAAGAATGACTGCACAAAGGTTTAAGTATGGTGCACCCATGGAAGCCACAGGGGCACCCCCCAGCCCCTCAAGTAACCTCTAGCAATCCCTTCATGGAACCCTAGTTAAGAATGACTGCACAAAGGTTCACATCTCAAGTAACCTCTAGCAACCCCTTCATGGAACCCTAGTTAAGAATGACTGCACAAAGGTTTAAGTATGGTGCACCCATGGAAGCCACAGGGGCACCCCCCAGCCCCACTGCCGGAAGACTGAAAAATCTATGAGAGGCTGGAAGCTGCTTTAATTTGATGGGGCTGAATGGTGCACCAGGCAATACTAACATATAGAGGCACATGCATCCCACATATAGAGAGATGAACACATGAAATGCAGACTGGTTCCATTTCAGGCAATCGTCCCTGAGTGCATACTGCCCTGAACTTTACTAGCACTCAGTGCACTGTCCAGTCCTGTCCAGCTGCAGCAACAGTCAGTCTCTCATAGACCCTTAGGCATGCTGGTAATAGGGTTGGATGATGCACCTGTGCCTTCTACCCGCACCAAAACACTGGATGCGTCAGGGCTCAACGCCCGGTCTAAGAGATTTATTAATTTTGTTCAGAGGCACAGCTGCTCATTCTATGCATTATGTGCCTTCAGAAGAATGTCGGCTATGTAAGTGCTGGCTATTATTCCACATTTTTTGTAGCGGAAAACATCTTTGTTGGTTTGTCAGTGTTAATAATTGACCTGATTAACCAACAAGTACATTTCCATCACTGGGACGTGCAGGAAATTGGTGCGCAAAACCTAACCCTACCACCAAATACAGAACTGTTTTAGAATATTATAAAATATTGTTAAAGGCTTCATGCACACTAAGCTAAAAAAAACGCTAGAAAAAATACTGGTAATGCTGGTAATAGAGGTTTTTTGTAGCATGTAAGGAGTGTTAGCGTTTTATTAGCGTTTTTACAGTACATATACAGGAAAAAAATAAAAGCTGGAAAAAAGCTGTAGCATTTAGCAGCATTTATTGTTTTTTTTCTCCAAAAAACTCTAAAAAAACTTTTTTTTCTGCTCCTAGACGCTGAAGCTCAAAAAATGCTAATAGCCTAAAGCAGTGTGCATGGACACATAGGAGAACACTGTTTAGGTAATAACAAAATGCTAATAACAGCTTAACAAATTGCTTAAATACAAAAAAAATCGATGTCTTCCTCTACTGTGTGTAATGGTGAATATTGCCCTAAAGAAGTACATATATCTTCTTGTTGATTTTGTGTGCTTAAAGTGTTACTAAACTCAAAAACAAAAATGTAATATATTTCAGCTAACCAAGCCTTACATATGGTGGCTGCATTTGTTTTCTTTTTTTTAGGCTTTTTTTATTCACCTGGTGATCCAGTCAGTAACACACGTCCTGCATTACAGTGCCTCCACTCTGGATGGAGGAGCAACAGAGCCATCCTTGGACAGAAGAACTACCAGCCTGTGGAGAGGGTAGTGTTAGATGCAACAGCAGATTTAGGTAGACTTGACTAGTAAATCAAAGCCGAACTCCTGCTAACGCTTTTTAAGCAGCAACAGTTTTTTTTTTCCTCCTGGGATAAAGGTGTTACATAAATGAATGAAAACACCCTTGTCAGTGTTAAATGGTTTGGCTCAACCCTTTAACTGCCGCTTTTGCTGAACAGCTTGGTCTGTTAAAGGAAGTGAAGAATATAAGACTTACTGACCAGATCACCAGGTGAAATTAAAGGAAAAAAAGGCCTAAAAAAGAAAACAAATGCAGCCATCACATCCAAGAATTGCTATGCTGCAATATTATACATTTTTTACTTTTGTGTATAATATCACCCCAATAAGTGCCACACTTTGGGGGTGTTTTCTGCTAAAGGGACAGTACAACTGAGCCACATCAAAGGGACGATGGACGAGTCAATGTACCGTCAAATCTTGGGTGAGAACCTTCTTCCCTCAGCCAGGGCATTGAAAATGGGTGGTGGATGGGTGTTCCAGCATGACAATGGCCCAAAACACACGACCAAGGCAACAAAGGAGTGGCTCAAGAAGAAGCACACTAAGGTCCTGGAGTGGCCTAGTCAGTCTCCAGACCTTAATCTGATTGAAAATCTGTGGAGGGAACTGAAAGTTTGAGTTGCCAAACGTCAGCCACCAAACCTTAATGACTTGGAGAGGATCTGCCAAGAGGAGTGGGCCAAAATTCCTCCTGAGATGTGTGCAAACCTGGTGGCCAACTACAAGAAATGTCTGACCTCTGTGATTGCCAACAAGGGATTTGCCACCAAGTACTAAGTCATGTTTTGTGGAGGGGATCAAATACCTATTTCCCTTATAAACATGCAAATCAGTGCATAATTTGTTAGACATGCATTTATTTTGAATTTGTTGTTGCTATTCTGTCTCTAAGTGTTACAATACACCTACCATTCGATTTTTAGACTGATCATTTCTTTGTGAGTGGGCAAACATTCAAAATCAGCAGGGGATCAAATACTTATTTCCTTCACTGTATGTATATATTTATTCATTTCAGGTACTTTTATAGCGTTGTCAATTTATGCAGTGCTCTCTCTCGCAGGTGGTGCTGTGGTTGGGATTTGAACCAATGACCCTAGTACTGCCAGGTGGAAGTGCTAACCATTTAGTCACTGTGCTGCCCCATAGATATTTCAGGGAAGGGGATGGTGATTGAGAATTATTGTCTATTACTTTGATTAAATTCCATTGGGTATATAGAAAACATTGAGCTATTAAGGCCTGATACACACAGGGCGTTTTTGCAGCCACTTTTAGGGGCGTGAGAAGTTTTTTTTTTTTTTTACTGCTTCCAAATGGCCCTCCATATCTTATGTGTCCATGCACACTTAGACTTTTAGAAGCTTTTAGTAGCAGTATCATTTACCAGCAGGAGAAAAACCCCAGGCCAGTGCGTCCAGGAGCAACAGCGTTTTTGCAGTAAAAACGCTTGATGCGGCTACACGCTGCTAAACACGCCTAAATGCTAGTTGCATTTAGTGCTTGAGCATGAATTCATTTCAATGGCTAGAATAAATATCATTCTGGCCAATGAAATGAATTTACTCCCAAGTGCTTGACGCGTGTAAGCATTAGATACTTTTACAAGCGTCAGGCGTTTTTTCTGCAAAAACGATGCTGCCAGGACAGCTTCTAGGAGAATGTTTGTATCATCCTGCGTGCATGAGGCCTATTGTTGAGTGTCTGTAGACCAGGGCTTAAAATTTCGAGTCCAAACCTACTAGCCAGGCACAAACCTTACTCTCCACCAGTTGCCCCACCCAACCTTGCCCAGGTCCGCCTCCAACCCCACCCCCGTCCAGTCCCCCACCCCGCCCCCAGCCCGGCCCCAACCACCAGCCATGGTTTGTGTTGTACAGCAGGACCAAGACTTGTGTAATAGACTAAATAATGCTGCATATGCTCTTTTATGCCCAATATAGGCTTGATAATGTACATATCTGGATTTTATATATATCTATATTTGTACAGCTAATTTATTTGTACATACTTTTTCTGGTAATTTTCCCTGTTCTCCTCCAAGTTAGTGGAGTACTCCACCTGCTTTTTGTGCAAAAAGTTTTGGTAGGAGCCATTGACTTGTGTCCCCCGCGGCGGGGGAGAGCGGACCTCTCCTCGAGTCTCCCGTGGCGGTGGAGAGGGTGTCTGCTCTCAGCGGAGGAGAGCAGACCTCTCCTGCACCTGTCCCCTCAGTGGCGCTGCCAGTGTTATGGCGGTGCCGCAGAAGCCGGAAACCGGAAGTTGGAGACTGGAACTCGGCTTCACAATGAGACTTGGAGCGCAGGTGCAGCCTCTCCATCCATCATCTGTGCTCGCCGCTCACCGCCGCCGCTTGCCGCTCGCCACACAGGAATTTCTCCTCGCATTTGGCGAGCGGGCGAGCGGCTTTTTCAAGCCCTGCTGTAGACGGTGTTTGTATAATTAAGTACTTTTTCAGCAATATCATGTTCAGAAGAGCCTCCAGCCACTCCATGTGGAATACATACAACAAATTTTCAAGAAACAGCAAAACAGTTTTTGATATGCTTCAGAGCTGATTCACACATATGCGGTGCAGATTGAAGTTCTGGTTTCACAGCTCATTGATACAGTAATTGTTCACAGGTTCACGTCAGGTTTACATCAGGTTCAGGACAGGATTAGGTCAGGATCTTATCCTGTTCACACATATGCGTTTTAGGAATGGTTCCCATAGAAGTCAAGAGCCTGTAATCCGCACCTGAACCAAAATCGAACATGACTCTTTTTAAAACTGCACTGAATCGTCAGTCGTCGGTTCCAAGCTTCTTCACCAGCGGATCTTCGCTGTCACTTTCAGGAACTGAAATTAGAGTTACCACACTCCCAGAACGGGGAAGTTACAGTTTCTACGCGCCCTCAAAGTTCCCAGTCTTCGTGTAAATCTCCTCCAAGTCAGAGTAGCTCTCAGGCCCAACGTTTCTAGGAGGTTTCTGCGACTTGACATTCTGTGTCCGGTTGGGTTTTCACATTAGTTTTTTACTCTTTGAGATGCGGGCGACATTGCCCTTAGGTATTCCTATGCAGTTATGCCTTGTAGCACTTTCTCCACAGTGGCTAGTGTCTAAATAACCATGTTAGTTCGGTATAGATGCTTCTACTTATGTTATAGTTGATAGGCGGAACTGGCAGCGGACCTCAGGCCGCGGGTGTGACTCTGCTCACGGGCGGTCCCGTGGGCGGTTTCACCCCTTCGGCTATTTTGGAGCATCTTCATTTTTGAAGTTCTTGTCTACTGAGTTTCTTATTGCCTTACTAGCCATCTTTAGGTCAATTGTTCCTGGGTTTATTAGCCTAAGTTGTTTGTTTAGTATTTTCTTGCCTTATCTAAGTCGAGTAGTTCCGGTAGACTATGGTGTTCCCCTCCGAGCTGGTTAGTGGTCTGGATTGGTGTCCTACCCGCTATCCAGCCTTTTTGTGGGTATTTCACGCACAGTGGATTATTAAGATGTCTGTGCTAATCTTACTGTTTCATATGAATATAGCTCGTATACCAGATGGTTTCTTGTTTTCCTTTTTCTGTCTTTTTTTCTCTGTTTCTTGTCATGATTGTTTTGTGTTTTTATAAAAAAATTTTCAGGGCTCTTGGGGATCATGGCGGAGATGATCTTTTTCCCTTCCGATCGCCATGTCACTTAACTGGTTATCATTGAATGTTCAGGGCATGAACTCTCCGCAAAAACGGGTAAAGATATTTAAGTTTCTCCGGGTTCGCCATGTCGACATTGTTTGTCTGCAGGAAACTAATTTTTCAGATACCTCTGATCCCTAAATATTTCGATGCACGCTACCCTCAGGTTTTTCAGGCTACTGGCCCTACTAAACAAAGGGGAGTCCTTGTTGCTTTTCACGGCAAAACCCCATTTGTATGTGTGAAGCATATTGCTGACCCAAGCGGCAGGTATCTTTTATTACAGGGCACGATTCAGGGTATCGATGTTACAATACTGACCTATTATGCTCCCAATGTCAACCCTGGACCCTTTCTATCACATATCTGCTCCCTCCTGGCTGTCCATCAACGGGGTACTCTTTTGCTGGCAGGAGATTCCAATTTAGTACAAAATCCATCCCTAGATAAATACCCTGCAGAAAACTCTAATTATTCCACGTCGGCCAAATCCTTCAGCCGTACATTAGGTACCCATGACCTGGTAGATCTGTGGCGTGAATTTCACCCCCGGGGAAAAGATACTTACTACTCTGACCCTCATCATTCTCATTCTAGAATTGATCATGCTTTTGTATTGCGTAAACATCTTCCTTTGGTACGCTGCATCTCTATCCTCACGGTTCCATGGTCCAATCATGACCCCATTTTGGTGGTTTGTAGATCTCTCCTCTGTAAGCCATCCTACTCCTCTTGGATTATGAAGGACTCTCTACTTTCACTGAAGGAGATTCAAGCAGAACTATTGCGTAAATCCCAAGAATATTTTCAGCTAAACTCGGGTTCTGTCTCTTCCTCGGTGACGTTGTGGGAAGCTTAGAAGGCTGTTCTTAGGGGCCACATTATTCAGATAGCTTCGAGGCGGAAGAGGGATAGACAACATAAACAGCATCAGCTGGAATCAAAGCTAGCTTCTGTGTCGGCTCAATTCAAGCAGGTACCAACCCCATCGAACCGTAGGTTGTTAGATCAGGCTCGCCTGGAACTAGATCTCTGTTTGACTGATGAGGCTGAGCGCTGTTTGCGATGGACACGTCAGAAGTGGTATAGTAAAGCAAATAAACCAGATTCCATGTTAGCACGTAGATTACGCTCTTTCGCGCACCATCCTAAACCGATTTCTCTACGCACTTGTCAGAATGTTCTCACAGTAATCCTGTAGCGGTATTGGAGGAGTTCCTGCATCGACTTGCCAGACTTTACACCGGCTGATCCCCTTCTATCTTTGATTTTTTTATCTCATTTGTCCTTACCTACTTTGACTCAGGCTCATAAGGAACTGATGGACCGTGATATTCAAGTATTGGAAGTTCTGCAATGCATTGCAGATCTGAAGACGGGCAAACGCCCAGGTCCAGATGGATACATGGCTTCATATTACAAAAAATTGGCTGATGTGCTTGTCCCTCACCTTGCTGCTATGTTCAATGTGGTGAAGGGAGGTTCAAACTTTTCCCCTGACTCTTTGACTGCTAATGTGGTTATGATCCCCAAACCGGATCGGGATCATTCCTCTTGGGCAAATTACAAACCAATTTCTCTTATTAACATTGACATGAAAATCCTTACTAAGATCTTAGCGACTCGTTTGAATTTTTTCCTTTCTCGCTTGATTAAGAAGGATCAGGTGGGTTTCGCCCCCCACAGACAAGCCGGAGATGCCATCAGACGTATTATACAGTTACAACATTTGACCCATATTTGCAAAATTGATATGATGCTCCTATCTCTAGATATCAACAAGGCCTTTGACACCTTGTCCTGGTCTTATCTTATGTCGGTCCTTCATCATTTTGGCTTTGGTCCCTCGTTCTTGCGTTCGATTTCCTCGCTATATACATCCCCTCAAGCAAAACTCAAATATTATGGTTTTGAGTCTTCAACGTTTTCGATTGACAGGGGAACTAGACAAGGTTGCCCGCTTTCTCCCATACTATTTATCTTGGCTTTGGAACCTTTGGCAGAAGACATTCATATGCATCCTGAAATTAAGGGAATAGCTGGTTGTAGCTGGTTCCCAACACAAGTCATCTGTGTTCGCTGACGATATATTGTTGTCCGTTACGAACCCGGGGGTTGCTTTGCCAAACTTACTTGCGGTTTTGGATTCCTTTGCAGTTCTCTCAGGCCTCCATGTTAACCCTGCCAAGTCCAAAGCTATGTCAATTACCCTCTCACCATCACTTTTGGAGACTCTGAAACATTCGTTCCCTTTTCAATGGCTTTCTGCCTTGCCGTATTTAGGAATCAAGCTTACTCCGACTTATGAAGGACTTTACCGGGCTAATTTCCCCACTGTTTTTAATGACTTGACGGAGTTGTTGTGCTCCTGGTCTTACTATCCGCTTTCGTGGTTCGGCAGAATCAATGTGATCTGCATGACTTATCTTCCCAAATTATTGTACGTGTTTTGAGTTTTACCAGTCCCTGTTCCCTCACATATATTGCGTATTCATCAGTGAAAACTCCTGTCTTTCATTTGGAGTTCCTCTCACCCAGAATCAGCAAACAAATATTATTTGCTTGTAGGACCGAGGGCGGGTTATCTGTCCCAAACCTTCAGTCTTACTATCTGGCGGCCAATATTGCCCCCCTTGCCCATCTCTATGCATCTCACCATTTTCCCTTGTGGGCTACTGTAGACTTGATGGACTCCCACCCGATTCCACTCTCTTCTCTACCATGGCTTCCTTCTACTCATCGATCCTCATCCCTTAGTCCGACGCTGACGCTAACACTCCGTCTTTGGGACTCTATTAAATATTCAGCTGGCCTCATTTCTGCCCATTTACTGTTATTACGGTTGCTACACAACCCATTATTTCCGCCAGGTCGTGACAATCCTGGACAGTTTGCTTGGTGGCAAGCAAATGGCTTCCATGATATACATTCCATGCTCTCTCCCACTCGGATACTTGCCTTTGAGACTCTGCGCTCTTCTTACAATATCCCATTGCGGGAACATTTTGGATACCTTCAACTCCGCCACTTTATCAGTACATTAATACAGACACATTCAGGACCCTACAGGTTGACCCCCTTTGAAAGTCAATGTAGACATAGACCCCATGCTCCGGGCTTAATTTCTCTAGTCTACTCTTCCATTATTTCTCATAGAACTCCTCCAGTTTGTTCTTATCATCAGCGTTGGCAGTTGGAACTGGGGGGCACTCTAGATCAGCAGGATTGGCGGATCATGACTCAACAATTATCCAAATGTTCTAGGAATGTTATCATTTTAGAAAACGCCTATAAGGTTCTTTATAGATGGTATTACACGCCTGCTTGTCTGGCTCGTTTTATTCCCACATATTCCCCGACTTGCTTTCGGGGTTGTCAACAAACGGGTACCATGGTCCATATTTGGTGGACTTGCCCCAAGGTGTGCAGATTGTGGATCAGAGTTTACGCCCTTCTGCGCACTATGTTTCACACAGACATTAAGCGCAACCCGTACGAAGCGCTGTTATTTAAACCATTAGTGGGCCTACTTCATCCCGAACGGCAGCTGGCATCGCACTCATTCATGGCCACCAAGCTGACGATTGGGCTTGGAAGACTCCCCTCCTCTGCTCCGAGGCTGTCAAAAACCGGATGAACTTTATGATGGTCAATGAAAAGTTGACAGCTATACTGTTAGACACCCACACAAAATTATTACAGACATGGCGTCCTTGGCTTGATATAGCTCAACCATCGAGATTCGACCAGTCCCTCTTGTCGATATAAATCTTATATACCAGTTTTTTTTTTTTCTCTATTTCTTTTTTCTCTGCTGCGGTCCCCCTGAAGCCCCCCCCCCTTTTTTTTTTGTCTTCTTTTTCTTTGCTCTTTTCTTTCCTCTTGTCTAGTCTGTCTTCTTCAGGCTATTTGTGCTGATTGTGATTCCTGTTTTGAGCCCCGTACCAGCAACACTGCATCCATGTGCTGGCCTCCTTAGAAAGCCTTGCGTGTTAAGTACCTCTCTGTATTCAGAGAGGTTCCCTCTTCTATTCTTCTCACATTCTGTATGCAGATACAGTAATAATCTTTCCTTAGAGTTCATTATGTTCTTGGTCTCTAAAAGTCTATAATTTCTAAAATGTATTGTGTTTTCTTCCTATACGGCACTTACGTACGCAGTTTATTTTCATGCTTTCTCATCAGTACATATTCTGTATAATTCATCAAATCCTTTGTATGTTATATTCCTGCTGGTCATTGCATTTGTTTTTGACTGATTCTCTGCTGTTTCCTATTCTATAATAAAATTCTTTGTAAAAGAAATGCAGCTCCCCAACATCAGCAGCACTCATGCAGCCCCACAGAAGGACACTGCCACCAACATGTTTCACTGTAGGCACCATGCATTTTTCTTTGTACTCTTCACCTTTACAATGCCATACAGTTTTGAAGCCATCGAGTCCAAAAACATTTATCTTGGCCTCATTATTATTATTATACAGTATTTATAAAGCGCCAACAGTTCGCTCAGCGCTGTACATTACAAAGTCAGACAGAACATGCGACAGTACGAAAACAATACAATGTGATACACGAGGGGTTCGAGGGCCCTGCTCTTTCGAGCTTACAATCTAGGAGGGAGGGGGTAGTGGTACAGGAGGAGATAGCTGTGGGGAATGGAGTGGTAGGAAGAGTGGAGGAGGTCGGCAATTAGCAGGGGGTGGGATAGGCTTCCCTGAAGAGGTGGGTTTTCAGGGTGCGCCTAAATGAGAGGAGAGTAGGTGATAGTCTGATGGATTGGGGTAGGGAGTTCCAGACGATAGGTGATGTCCTGGAGAAATCCTGGAGGTGTGCATGGGAGGAGGAGACCAGGGAACTAGAGAGAAGGGGGTCTTGAGAGGAGCAGAGTGTGCGTGTTGGGTGGTACTTGGATATTAGGTCAGTGATGTAGTTTGGGGCAGTATGATGGACAGCTTTGTATGCCTCATCACTCCAAAGTACAGAGTCCCAGTAGTCTTCTTTTTCAGCATGGGCTCTGGCACATTCTGAAACATTCTGCATTTTTCATGCATGGGCTTTAGGAGAGGCTTCCTTCGTGGATGACTCCCATGCATGCAATTTCTCTGCATTGTATGCTGTATTGTGCCACAGGAAACTGCAGTGAACTTGCATGGCGATTTTCTTCAACACCCCTCATCAGAAGACGCTCCTGTCGAGGTGTTTTTTTCTGTGGACAGCCTAGCATCTCTGTGAGATGGTTGCAGTTCCATCTTTGTTAAATTTTTGTATCACTTTTGCTACAGTATTCTGACTGATAAGTAAAGCTTTGCTGATCTGGTAGTCTTCACCTTTCTTGTGTAAAGAAATTCTTTTCTTTCTCAGGCCTTGTGACATTTCTCTTCCATGTGGTGCCATTGCTGACAGCATGAAATGGGAGGGGGTTTTCTTTCTTAAATAATGCCCTTTTATAATCAACTGTCTGCTGGACACCTCTTTAATGAATAATTGGACTCAACTGTAGTTGAATTCTTGTTAATTAGGATTTTGTTGTCTAAAATGTAGCTTTGCTGTGAAGACTTTCATTGGGACATTCATTTTTTCAACATGGTCTTGAATGAATTTGTTAGGAAAAATACTTTTTTGTATGTAATCAATGGCCCGCTTTTGTGGAAGTAATTCGTAGTATAGTGTCCTATAGAAAATGTTGATTCTAAAAGTAAAGGTTTTCTGACAAATATGTTGGGGTGGACTCAGGGGTGGACTGACAACTCATGGGTCCCCCGGGCAATAGGGGATCATGGGGCCCCTGTGTCCTCGACCATACTCAAACCACACCCAAAAAAGCCTATGAAAAGGTACCAGTGGCATCTCATGGGGCCCCCTACTGACCCCGGGCCCTCGGGCAGTGCCCGAGTTCCAGAATGGTCAGTCCGCCCCTGGGTGTACTCATTTATGCTGAGCACTGTAAATGGGTGTGCGTTCATTTACAGCCACACACCTCTGAGTCTGTCCTCGTCCAGAAAAAAAAAATTTGAAAAGGACCGCATCCTTTTCAATTTTTCATGTTCTGAATGTAACAGATTGGAGTTAGCCTGATTGGTGGTAGCCTATTTCATTTGGTCATGGGTCTACACAAGCCCAGTTGCAAAATGCAGTAATAAGTTGAACAGACATGGATGTCACAAATAAAATCCGCCCTGTTCTGCTTCAATTCAGCAAGGAACCTATTAATGGATCCTGTGTTGAATGGACCAGAAGATGGACCATGTGAAAGGGGATCTTAAGGTATTAACTTGTCAATTATGACTGCTTGTTTCAGGAATATATGACAACTAAGTAACAGGACTTGTACAGCACTCCAGTATTTCTGCCTAGAACTGCTGCACATTCACAGTTACCCGTGGTATAGTTATCGAAATTACATTGAAGGACCTTTTCTGTTTCTGTAATAACCTTCAACCAGAGATGCCTCAGGGCAACTTTAGGGGGATCTGGGATTTAACCACAGCTACAGTGGAGATCTCCACCAAAAGAAAAATATTTGTATATTCATTGTACACACTGAAGGTATTGACAGTAGGAAGGTACGATGTAACTAACTCCTGGGTAATTAATGAACTGTAACATGGTACAGCCCATAAAATATCTTTTTACAATGTGTTGAGGTGACAGGAATAACATAAGGAACTGCTGCAATTGGCTGGCTACTTCTTTAAGAAAAGTCTTTAGATAAAAAATATTTTCATACGTTGAGCTTCAAAAGTCGTCATTTATTGGTGAACATAAAAGTTAAATCGCAGGTCTTAAGTAGCACCAACACCTGTTGGGATTTAATTTCTTTTAGGACAAATAAAGTCTTGCCATTGCTTCTAAATTGCCATAAAATGAAGTCTTTGCCTCAATTTTCACTTGATTTGTACTTCTCAGTCCTTGGGTTGCATTAACTTCAACAGTGTAGAAACATAATCCTATATATAAATTAATATACAGAAGATTTTACGGTGACATTACTCCCATCCGTCAGGAATAAGAATCTGCTCGGGGTTAGTGATCACAGGTGGTTTCCATTACTGTAGCTTGTGTGTTATTACAAATTATAGTAAACTTGCTTACACTGAATTTAGAAATTGGTACCAGATAATATTAATCAACAGGAGACGTTTAGGAAGTTCTAGAAAGATGACTTTTTTCTAAGGTTTGCAGACAGAGACCTAAATGTCTTTCTGTTCAGATGCTGCTAACATTTTCCCCAAAAGCAGGAGTAAGGGCCGCATCTGCCAGGGTGTGTTAAGGTGAAACGGACGTGAGTCTCGACCTCACAACACAAATACAGAAAGAATTTGGCAGAGTGAGCAGTCTGCACATTAAAGCTGCCCAAAGACCTTCGAAGCTGAACTTGTGCCAACCTCACTATTCTCCCCGAACAAAGCGGGCACCATGGTGATACCAGGGCCTATTACACGTATGCATTTCCAACCCCACCTCAGCACAGGACGCCTGGCACCCCTAACCCTTCTATCCACCCCCTCTTTTGAGTTCAGAGATTTGCAGCTGCCATGTGCACCAAGCGAACTGAATAGCACAATACTCTAATATTACCCTTTTGTTCTGTATACCCAGCCTTTAGAAACAAAATACAGCATTCATTTAACCGGGATAAGTGGCGATATTGTGGAAGAAAAGTGCTTACGCTGCACAGATTGATCTTAAGCTTTTATACTTGTTATATCCAAAAAAAATAAAACTAGTTTTTATTTGATGTTCACGAAATCTGTTGAAATACCACCATATTAGAACATTTATTCTGCATTTAGTTAGTAATAGCCACAAAAAGTATGTGTTTTTGAATTATTGGTAGGTTCTTGTCTTTTTACAAAGTAAAAAGTAACAAGGATTTAAAATAAACAAATTTCTTCATAAATTTTGGCCCATTCACAGTGTTTTGGATGATTTTTTTTTAATGCATTGATAATGCATAGATATAAAAAATACATTTTTCTAATTAAACTAGTTCACACAATTGCGTTGAGGGGCATTGTGCTAAAAACAAAGACTAGAGGAGGCATTTTTATGCAACATAACATGCCTAAACGCAACACAGTGGGATTGATTTACTAAAACTGGAGAGTGCAAAATCTGGTGCAGCCCTGCATAGAAACAATCGGCTTCCAGGTTTTGTGGTCAAAGCTTAATTCAACAAGCTGAAGTTAGAAGCTGATTGCTTGCCATGCACAGCTGCACCAAATTTTGCACTCTTCCATTTTAGTAAATCAAGCCATTATGACTCTGGAAATAAAGAAAGTACATTTAAAAACCACGGGCAATTATGCTAGCATTAATGCAGGGAAAACATTGGGGTTGCGCTGTGAGCAGGCTCTACATTTCGGAAGAATACACACAGATGTCTAGCATAATTTTGACAACTAACCATGATTACTGATATTGGGGTACACATAAACATAAGAAATTTTGGAAAAATTGAAATAGAAAGTAAATGTAGTTTTGACATTTTTGTCCCTTTTCAGCTGTAAGTGCAGCGATACATGGCTGCTGTATTTCATTTCCTAAATAATGACCGTTGTTTTTTTTTTTTTTAAAGATGCTCTACTTACTTTTATCTACACTGAAGTGTTGTAGCCACTCTGTCCTGTAACCCTTTCATTGCCAGAACCATTTTTGCACATCCAAATATATCGTTATCTGAATAACATCCATTTTATATGAAATATACTTAATACCCAAATGATAATTCAAGATTAATGAGGAACATCACCCTTATCCTAAAAATTACAACAAAGGCACTTTATTAGTATTGGCAGTCAACAAGTAGACTACTTTTAGATAATCGTGGATGTCTTATTCTTCTTCACATGGTGGCCATTTTTACTAAGGGCAGATAAATCCATCTCCCTTCACTTCCTGGAGTTCTGGGTCTGACTACAGAAACGTGACAGTGTACATCATCTGAAGGGAAGACACTGGTGATTTAACCTTCCCAGGAGGGCCTGCTTGCATCATCAGTGCCTCTTCAACCACGAAGTGGACAAACGGTAATTGTAAGTAAAAGCAAAAAATATTTGTTTAACTGCCTCCCGCCCGCCATATAAGGAAATGAAGGACAGGTGGCGTTTCTCTCGTTCTGGGAGGACGTCATATGATGTCCTCTGACTCTAGCTGCGCATGTGCGCCCCTGGGAGCATGCAGCGCCACAATTGGTGGTGCGCTGTGTCCCAGGGATCACCAATCGCAGTAAAGAGCCGATGACGTAGGCTCTATCATTTGATCAGCTGTGTCCAATCACAGCTGATCACATGTAAATAGGAAATACAGGTTATCGGCAGTCCTCTCCTCTGGCTGACATCGCTGGGGAGAGGAGAGTTGGTAATTGGCATTCCTCAGAGGGGACATGTACACTGATCATCAGAGCAATGATGATCAGTGTAGCCCCATCAATGCCACCTGTCAGTGACCGTAATTGCCACATACCAGTGCCCATCAGTGCATGTCAATGCCACATATCAGTGCCCATCAGAGCTGCCTTTCAGTGCCAACTATCAGTGCTAGTCAGTGCCAACTATCAGTGCCAGTCAGTTCCGCCTATCAGTGCCAATCAGTGCCAGTCAGTGTTGCCTAACAGTTCCAATCAGCGCTCCCTATCAGTGCCAGTGAATACTGCCTATCAGTGCCGCCTATTTGTGCCCATCAGTACCACCTATATGAGTGCTGCCTTTCAGTGCCTATCAGTGATGCCTGTCAATGCCCACCAGTGATGGCTGTCAGTGCCTCCTCATCAGTGCCGCCTATCAGTGCCCATCACTGCAGCCTCATTAGCGCACATCAGTGAAGAAGAAAAATTACTTATTTACAAAATTTTATAGCAGAAACTAAGAAAAATCTTTTTTTTTCATAATTTTCATTCTTTTTTAGTTTGCTTAGCAAAAAATTAAAAAACCCAGTGGTGAATAAATACTACCAAAAAAAGACTCTATCTGTCTCAAAAACAATGATTACAATTTGGATTGGGTACTGTCACGATCGCAAGATCGCCGCCACCAACCTGCGACAATCACACGATCACGACGTTTAATATGTCACAATCGCAGCGTCAGACCCCAGACCTTCTCACCAAACTCGTGACCGAAGGACTAGCCAATCTAAAACCGCGGTGTGACGTGCGTAACAATGCCACACCCAGCTGCACCCTGCACAACGATTTTCCAGCTAACGGACCACAATAGATGTACTGGCAGCCTGGGCGATCGTTATTGGGTCGGGTTAATTACACAACTAACCCTCCACACTGCCACCACCTCCTTTTTGTACAGAGAAAGAGGAAACTTGCGTTATGAGTTATAACACTATAATGATTGAAATAATCGTCTGTATAAAACGGTCCGCAGGCCGGTTATACAGAGGTTTAAACAAACAGTAGCGTCTCTTTAGAGACAGGAATTTGTGAGTTGCAATACAGAGCTATAGAAACAGTTCAACACTTTCAGAAAGAAAGATTTATTACTAAAAGGTCAAACGGGTGCAATAAAAAGATGTAACTAAGCTATATATGTAAATATACAGAGAATAACAGCACAGCAAAGAGAGATCAGAGAGAGGTTAAAGGGTTAAGGTACTTGCCATTAAGCCTTGGATGTAAGCAGATCAAGTTTCTGAGCAGAAGGCGCACGGGTCTCCCCCAGGTGTTATTGATGTTAAAATGGGAGACGTCTTCAACTCTCTACTCTTAGGCTTGACAGCCTGTTTTAAGGTTTCCCAGCAGGGGGTGGCTCTGAAGTAAAGGACCAATCCCCTGTTTAGGGAGGAATCGTCAGGCGGAGTCCTAAACTGGAGCCAACATCTTTCATAACTGATATTCTGGTCCATAACTTTCCATCTGCACAAGGGACAGTCCACCCGCGGGTATATTATTATGCAGACAGGTCTGAGGATTATTTAGATATGAATTATGAAAGTGTAGGCTAAACGGTTCCCAAGATCTATTTTTCTGCTTTCCTATGTATTCAAGACAAGTCGAGTGACCCATCAAACTGTTCGGCTCCTCCTAGCCAATCAGACGGTATGTCTGGTTTTTATGTAAGTCTCTCATATTTCAAGATATGCGACATAGGGGAAAACATGGTTTTAACAGAGGTTATCTGATTCTATCACCTATGCTGAGCTAGGTTTATGAGGTCGGAATCTCTTTCAACTCTTGAGAAAGCTTGCCTTATCTCTTAGGAGGTGTGAGATTACACAGGTACTTTGGACAGTGAGACTCCAACTCTCTTTGGAAAGCTGGCCTTATCTCTTCCTAGGTGAGAAAGGATACAGCTTTCACAGACAGCTCGGCACCTAGCTCAGAGATGCCTTGACCGGCCAGTGACCCATAACCAGCACACACACACACTTGCCAAATGTCTCCTCTCAGTGAGAGGGAGGGGTAGGGGAAGGATAAGAGAGAAATGGCTACTCTTAGCAAGATGGAATCTGCGTACTTCACTGTGTGTTGCGCATGTTTGCGACAGGTACTGTTTTGCATGACCGTGAAATTGTCATTTAAAGTACCACAGCGCTGAAAGCTGAAAATTGGGCAGGAAGGGGGTAAAAGTGCCTGGTAGACATTTTTAGTGAAAGGAGAGAAAGGCCTACTTTAAGCCTTAAAAGGGTGGAGCTAAAAATTATTAGGAAATTTTAATAACCCGTACTGGAAAATGCTGCCAAGCAAATAAAAACTACCATTAGAAGTAAATGCTAAAAAGCAGGGACTTATGTGAATGTACAACATATAATCGGTAATAAATAAATAAAACATTGAGCACAATAAGTAGCCAAAGGAGTTCAAGGTCTCATGCAAACTGAGTGCTTTAAATGCTGTTTCTAGAGGTGTCTTGCTTTTTTTCTCAGCTTTAGGAAGGAATTTTTTTCCCAGCAGTAGCAAATTGGATCATGCTTTGCTGGGTTTTTTGCCTTCCTCTGGATCAACTGTGGGTATAGGATTATAACTTTTTTTTTAAATGGGCGAACTGGATGGACTTTTTTCTTTTTTCAGCCAGACTAACTATGTACATATGTAAATGCCCTACAATGTTAGCTTATGTGTCCATGCACACATAGGTGTTTAGAGGCAAGAAAAAAAACCCACTGCCAACACAGGAGCAGCAGCATTTTGGCAGAAAAATGTTACTAAAGGCGCTTAAGTTTAATGCGATTAAAGTGTAAAGGCAAAACTTTTTTTTAGTTTTGGATAAAATAGAGCTGGATTGGAACACCTATCCATTTTGATTGCTGTCTGCGCCCCGTTAGGGAGATTCACCCTCTCTATTTGTTCTGTTTACCATTATGATAGAAAGTAAAAGTAAAAAGTTTTGGGTTGTCCCCAGAAAAGTAAAGGAGGGGGAATCTTGTAATGGGGACAATAGGTCTGGTGACCTGAGAGTCCCAAGGAATTCCCTTTGCATAAGGCGTCTTATGAACTAATAATGAAAACAATTAATACTGTATGTCAAAATTTGAGTTGCTCCCTTTTCTTTTTTGCTGTTGAAGTTTTTGGTTTCCTTTGTCATTTTGGAGCTATGCTACCTTGTCCATATAAACTTTTAAATGGGCTTTAATACATTTCTCCATCAATAGAATCTACATTGTATCTGGCAATATCTGTGCACCTATTTATTTTCTGTTTTTCTATTGTATGTACCCTGTTTCCCCGAAAATAAAACCTACCCCAAAAATAAGACTAGCACGATTTTTGGGAATTGCTACAGTATGAGACCTAGCCCGAAAATAGGAACGAGGCGGAACGATGTTCCGCCACCTCCGGCACTGGCCCTGTGCGCACCAATATCTACTGTCTCTTATAAACACAGAAGCGTGGCTTTTGTGTTTGCAAGTGACAGTCCCTCTTGTAAGTGACAGTACCATCCGCTCCCACAGAACCTCCCTACCACTGTACTCACTGTGGGACAGGGAAGGAACAGATATCTGCGGGTGCAGTATGCAGTGTGTTTATGGGCAGGGCATCTCCTCCTGCAGCCTAATGCATGGAAGCCGATGCTTCAGGAGTGATCGTCGGCCAGGGGGGAAGAGGCGGAGCGGTGAGTAAGTGCGCTTGGTGCACTGTGTGGGAAGATTGGACCCAAAACGGGAGTTACTATAGAGAGGGGCCGGCTGCTGACAGCTGTGTTTTGCAAAGCTAGCTAACCATATGAGGTCAGTGGAGGGGGGGGGGTGTGTGCAATGGTGAGCTGCAGTCAGGTGTTGCAGAGATAAATTGACAGGTGAATTGCAGACAAGGTGCATAGGTGAGCTGCGGCTGGGGGGGTGCAGAGGTAAGCTGAGTTGCAACCCACCTTTGCATCCCCCGGCCACAGCTCAGCTCTGCCCCCCTGGCCGCAGCTTGCCTGTGCACCCCCAAGCCACAGCTCAGCTCTGCACCCCCCAGCCACAGCTCACCTCTGCACCCCCTGTCGGCAACTCACCCCTGCACCCTGTCTGTGGCTCATCTCTGCACCCTGTTTGAAACTCACCTGTCAATTCATTTCCACAACACCTGACTGTAGCTCACAACTGTCATTAACCGGCCCTCTCTATAGTAACCTTCATCCACAACTCCCTACAGCTCACTTCTGCACCCCCTATCCACACCTGTACATTAAAAAAATAGAACTACCCCAAAAATAAGACCTAGTGTGTTTTTTTGAGCCAAAAAAAATAGAAGACCATGTCTTATTTTCGGCAAAACACAGTATTGCCTTATTCTCTTTCTTGTTAATACTCTCAGTATGGTATTCTTTTTGCTTTCCCTATTTATTTTTATCTTTGTGTTATTTCTAGTTTTTCCATATATTCCCTGTTCTTTCCTTTTCCTTTCTTTGATCAGTTATTTATTTCATTTATATCCTGTTCTTTTCTTCTGTGTTTATTGGGCTTGCTGTGGTTTTCTGCAATTGTAGCACTGTTTCACATTATGTCATATTAAGCCTCTTTGCACACTAGGCTTTTAGCCCACTTGGGTTCAATCCCAGCCCTGCTATTTGCAGCCTTTCAAAGTCTATGGAAGGCTGAAATATATGTCTGGATGTGGCTCAATTCTGTACCGAGTGGTACTTGCGTTTTGGGCCCTATGCGTTAAGTGACATATGCCCGGAATGCAGAACACCTGTGTTTCAGGCATACATTCTTGAGCGCATACAGCACTAAACTCGAGTTCCACTTGGTACAGCATTCAGCGCTGTCCATTCGCAGTGTGTTTCAGCCTGCCGTAGACTTTGACAGGCAGCGGAGCTGGGCACTGAACCTGTGCTACCCAGCTGAAATTGAACACACTTGTGTAGGCAGGTGGTAGAGCAGGTTCCCCTTTAAGCTACCTCCTTCCTCTGGGAGAAGGCTTGAGTTTAGGCAGGGGAAGGGGAAGAAGGTGGGTCAGAGTGGAGAGGAAGGACCAGAGGCATCAGAGACACGGGCATCCTCCATCATGGTCCAGGGCCAAATGTTCATTGCTGTTGATAGAACTGTGTTGGGGTCTGTGTCCCTTGAAAAGCCATGTGATAAATTAAGGCTTTCAAGTAAAGAACGTTAACAACATCCAGCCTCGTGATGTCTTTACTCGGTCATAAGGCTGCTCCAAAAAGAGTGAGAGAGAGTTCTACTGGTGTCCCCTGGCTGTTGGGCCTGAGAAGGTAGGCCAGCATCTGGAACCCTTAGGAGTGAGGGGGCAAAGCTGAGCAGCTGCGAGGGTGGAAAGGGAGTCGGCCTTTGCCTGCCACCCAAGGAGAGTCGTAGGCAAAGGCTCGGCTGCTCACCATGGCCATGCACAAGGCAGCCCACCACCCACCATTAGTGTTTATCAGAGCCAGCTTGTAGCTGCTGTTGCAGTGAATTGAATGCATCTGAGTTAAGGAGGAGAACTGGACAGAAAACCCATTATTCTGTATTCGCCATTATAAACCCTACATTTAGTTCCTGTGCTAAATTGCAAGTCCTCATGCACACTGGACGTTTTTACAGCGGCTGTTTTTGGCTTTTGACGTTTTTTTCTACAGCCAGTAAACTCCCCAGCATGTTATCCTATGTGTCCATGCACATATAGACTGTAATCAATGTTTTTTGGCTGGGGCATTTTTTGGCTGGAAAATAAACCCAGGACAAGTGGGTTTCTAGAGGAGTTTTTTAGCTGTAAAAACACACTAAGGCTGAAAAACATGGTAAAATCGTGGCAAACCGGTGTTTTTTTGACCAAATAAAATTTTTTTGGGTAAAAAAAACATGCTAAAAAACACAAACGTGAAAAAACGCAGCAAAACGCCACGAAACGCTAATGCAAAAATGCTGAAAAACTCAAGTTTTTAACGTGATTTTACACAGCTAACATTACCAGCGTTATTAAAACACTCAGTGTGCATGGAGCCTAATGAGAGGTATGAGCCCCAGAACTGACATATGCTGTGCAATGAGAACCTGCTTTTCATCATTACATGGGTGTCTGGTTATATTTAGATTTTGGCTGGCAAAATTGGGGCGCAGGCAGTTCTTATTTATATATATATATACGAAAATACACTTACCATAATTATTTTGGATGTTATAGGTTTAGCCCCCGTTCCAAATTATACATACCATAGATCCATAGATTGACTTTCTGCCTGCTCTGGATTTGTGGTGGGAGCTAACAACTTGCTGGAGCTCTGACAAAATGCTGATGGGTGAACTGCCAGAATATGAGGATTTTTTAACATGAAGAGTTTTCACATTTATAGGGCAGCGCTATCGTTTGACTCATTTCATAAATATTTCTGTTTCTAAGTATAGAAAACATTTATGAGAATTTGGTAACAAGCTTCAAAGCATTAAAGCTGCCCTCAAGATTTTCAGCAATGTATCTGTATCCTAGTGTCAAGCAGGCCTTTCCGAAAAACTGTGCCTAACAGGTTTCACAATGCTGTAGCAAGACCTACAATCCTTAAAGTGCACCTCAGTAGAGTAGAGCTAGAACCTCTGTCAGCTTTTTATTGCTACAAAAAAGTAAATTAAAGTGTCACACCTCTACCAAAAAGTCCAGATATGACTTTATTCCAATAAAGGTCAGGGGGGTGATTGAAAAAGTGTCCAAAATGTTTTGGGTATTAAAACTACCCCCTTCATCAGGATTTGGGATTGAAAACAATATAAATGAACTAGAATTTAACTGAATCTTTATGGACTTGTCCACACCACAATTTCAGAATTCTGGATGCATTTATGACGCATTTTCAGGGTAGATCAGTGTGCTTTTTTACATTTGGCACTTGGGAAATCCTTTTCATTTACATTAAGACAATGTGCATTTTGGTGCAGTCTGGTGTGTTTTAATGCATTCTGGACAAAAAAATGCAGCAGATTGTATTTTAGTTGAAAGCAATGAAACTAGGGTCATTAAAATACATGGCAAACACTGTGCATGTAGCCTGCATGCGGTTTAAAAACACACAGGAAATCATCTGGTGGTGTGGTGGTGGTATTTTATCCAGCGTGATTACAAGCACAGGTCTTGTCAGCAGCTGGTATAGTGTTACACTGCAAGCAAAGGAGACCTTGGAGATCCTCAGGGGTGTAGAAGCTGGCTGTTTGGGAATCAGATCACATACATCAGCACCAATACATATTAAAATACAGCCACTTACCTGTCCCTCGTCCCAGCGGTGTCCTCACCACCGCTGGTTTCACCAGCCGTCTTCTCTCCCTGGCGCCAGCATCTTCATTGTGGGCACCCGGATGTGACAGCTTGCGGCTTCACAGCCGGGTGCCCACTGCGCATGCGCGAGAAGCGCTTCACTTTGTGAATGGCCCCATAGTCTTCTGGAACCTGTCACGTGTTTCAGAAGACTACAGGGAGGAAGGGGGGAGGACAACTTCCGCTTCTGATTGCCTTGGCGATCGCAGCGGAAGTGGGAGCGGGTACCTGTCAAATTCGGGTACCCGCTCCCCCCCCACTCCCCAAAGGTGCCAGTTCTTAATGGGGAGCGGGGAAAAAAGGCTTAAAGCGGAACTTCCCCTTTAACTAGCTTTTTATTGCTGTCTGTGTTCAAGTTGTAGATTTTTAGCCTCACTTGTCACCAAGAATGTAAATGAGAGGAAATCTTGTTAATTGGGTATGGATATCAGTAAAAACCCAGCAGCTGTTTTATTCCTTCCCTGATCTATTAAAAACTAAAAAAAGGTTTTGGTTGTACATACACTTTAGAGGCTCATGAATACTGCAGCCCATAAAAGCTGTTTCTTCAGGCATTTGAGCATTTTTTTTCTGTGCCTCTAAACTCCCTGCCATGTTAGCCTATGTGTCAATGCACACTCTAGGCATTTTCAGGAGTTTAGTGGCAGGGGAGCTTAGAGGCAGAATAATAACAGCAAAATCGCATTCTGGAGAGTAGTTTTTGAGCTCAATAAACGTGCCTAAAGGTGCATAAATGCAGCGTTTAGGAGCATTTTGCGTTTTCAAGTGTATATTAATTATAGTGAAAAATGAGCATGTTTTGGAATAAAATGCTTATAAAAGTAAACACCCATAAACTCTCATAAACTGTTGTGCGATACGAGCCACTATGAGCATTTTTTATGCTGCTCTTTCTGCCAGAGGTTCTGACATTTTTGCAGCCGTCTAGTGTACATGGAGTCTGGACCCTTATTTAACTGTTATGTACAAATTTGTGTATCGGATATCACAAACAAAAATTTCCCAGCACACTTACCAGCTAGTCTGCAATCAAAGCAAATTGACCCTGTCTAACAATTCATGTTAAAAACAGAGGGGTTTGTTGCACAAATTTCCAAAGATATGTGTAAGCTGCAGTGCCCACGTCAAGGGTCCTCTGTGTACTGCAGTCCTAACTCTAAAGTTTTGAGAGTCTCCAAATTGGACAATACAGCAGTGGATAAATTAAAGGCAGGCTTGTCTGGAGGAAGCCCACTCCTTCTTAAAGGCACAGGGAAACATTAGATGCCCAGCAATAGCACAATGGCAGCTGAAGACATTCAATGTGCCCCACACCAAATCAGTGAACAAGCTATACAAAAAGATGGCAACCACACCAATTTATAACTAGCCTTTGTAGTTAGGTGCATATAGAAGGGCAATGTACATCACAAACAAAAAATTCCCAGCACACTAACCAGCGAAAGACTAGGTATAAATTGGGGTGGATACCATATTTTTTTGTATCGCCTAATCTGTTGGATATACCTGCTCTTATTTGCCATGTTACAAAATACATTTTTGGAAATCTATAATCATCTGAATATTGTCCTGGTTGGTCTCGGTGAAGCAGCATATCACTGTAAAGGTCCTATCCTTATCTGCTGTTCTCAGTGTATCATCTGTCTAATGTTGGTTTGATTACCAGCAATGGTAGTCTGTTTAGTCAGTTCTTTGGTGGCTGTTTTAGTTAGTAATCACCCATAGAGAAAGCACAACCAGCCAAATTGTGTTGAGGTGGGCCAAGGAAATTAAAAAGGCCTGATTTAATTGATTTCCATGAATCCCCCCAAAAGAAGGGTTTTTTCTTTGTAGTGTTATATTAATTATTATTATTATACAGGATTTATATAACTCCAACAGTTTGCTCAGCGCTTTACAATATAAAGGGAGACAATACAGTAACAATACAGTTCAATACTAGAGGGTTAGGAGGGCCCTGCTCCTTGGAGCTTACAATCTAAGAGATAATGGATGAAGCCATTCAAATCCTTCCTCCACCTCTTAGTGGCCAACTTTGTATCTAGAACTGCTGGTATATAACATGAATACTATCTAATATTTGTATCTGTTCAATAAGCAGGCATTTCTAGATGTTTAGTTGGCCAGGGGGATTAGAGAGAGGTTTTGCATGGCCACATCCACTGTTCTTCAATTAGGAATGCATTCGCTATTTTCTAGATAGCATGACATTTAAATGCAATCTCTTTTAGGAAGACTCTGCTGTATTCATTTTTTACTACTGATAAATTTGCTTCTTTGTTCTTTAGATTCTATAACAAAATGTGGGTGGAAGCCCAACAGAATCTCAGCCTGCTGCTCCAGCAGGAGATACCAGATGTACCCCCAAAACCTGAGAAGGATCGCATGGCAGTTGCCCAACAACTTGGAACCACGTATGTCAGATACCTGCAGATCTTCCGAAACCTTGAGTTAGCCTATGATCAGATGACACATCCACAGAAGAGACGGCTGGTGAGGCTGGTCCTGGATGGTGTCATGGGACGTATTCTGGAGCTAAAAGAAGAACTGGTGGAGTTGGAGATCTCTGAATTTCAGTATTTTGATGATATTCTGCAAGACCTGAAAATGGGACCTGTAAGTCATTGCTGGAAATGCTTCTGTGTCTGGGGGGCAAACATAGGTCAGACTGGGCTAACTGAATGTCTTTAAAACTTTGGAACTCTACCAAGCAATTTTATTGCTATGCATCTGGTTATGTTACTGCTGCTGTTCACTAATCCAAGTATCTCAAAGCATAATTATAAGTATATTTCCAATGCACAGAATGACTAATGTTTTTCCAAACTGTAGATTCCACTGCAGATATTAATATTTCAGACAAGCTAGCAGTTTATTTATATACATCTGCCGAAATAGCACTGAAGTTCTGTTATGTGGTGAGGAAGAGATGTTTATGCTAGATGCCTTGTTAATTTTACCAGTCCTGGCCCAGAATAATGACACTGTTTTAAGCACTGTTTTTTTCTGGTTAGGTCAGAGAAAAGTCAACCATCTTTCTAAACTAGCTATGATTAAATATGACTTTTCCTGACAGACAACAGTTTGCACCATTAAAATAGAATGTCATAAAAAAATAACTTTAGTGTAGTTATATATTCATTCTGAATCATTACATTTCTTTTTAAATACTTCTAGTACCATTTTCTGAACTTTGGCATTGGAATAACTTCCTCAAATAGAGAGCGAGTGTGCCTACTTGTGAGCCAGTCTGGCTGGGTTCCTCTTCACAATGCTGTCATCCTAATGTTTTTCAGTGTAATTTGTGCAACCTAAAGCTGCCCATGGGCATCTAGCCCTTTTTGCTTGTTATAAGTTTAGCAGAGCAGCTACCATTTTAGCTTTGCTGGATTGTTGCAGACACACTGGGGTCTTCAACCGCCCTGAACGATGCTGGACTTCTGTTGTGTTGTCGTACCTTTAAAGAGGAGGGGGCTACCCTTTTCCCCAGCCTCTTCTGAGTGCCGATCTTTGGCTTCTTGATTGGCTGGCACGGGATGATGTAACTCTTGCACATGCGCAGAAGTTCAATTACCCTGGTTTACAGGCACCGTTCTGATAATGTAAACTGAGCTGCACATATGCAGCTCAGGAGATATTTTAACCACTAGCCTACCGGGCACTTTTACCCCCTTCATGCCCAGGCCAATTTTCAGCTTTCATTGCTGTTGCACTTTGAATGAGAATAGCGCAGTCATGCAACATTGTACCCATATGCAATTTTTATCATTTGTTTTCACATAAATAGAGCTTTCTTTTGGTGGTATTTAATCACCACAGGGGTTTTTATTTTTTTGTACTATAAACAAAAAAAAGCAAAAGTTTTTCTTTGTTTCTATTATAAAATTTTGCAAACAGGTAATTTTTCTCCTTCACTGATGTGCGTTGATGAGGCTGAACTGATAGGCAGCACTGATGGACACTGATAGGCAGCACTGATGGGTACTGATGAGGTGGCACAGATAGGCTGCACTGATGAGGCAGCACTGGTGGGCATTGATGAGGCACTGATGATGCTGCACTGATATGCAGCAAAGTTCGGCACTGATGAGCACTGACTGATGGCACTGACTGGTGGCACTGATGGGCGGCACTGCAGGGCACTGATGGGTGCAACTGCTGTTCGGCACTGATGGGTGGCACTGCTGGGCACTGGTGGGTGGCGCTGCTGGGAACTGCTGGGCGGCACTGATGGGCAACACTGCTGGGCATGGATGATCAGGGCACTGATGATCAGTGCCCTGATTATTAGTACAGATCTGCTCTGTGACATTTGATGGATATCGGCAGTACTTTCCTCACGCTGTGAGGAAAGTGCTGCCAATAACCGGCAACTGTATTTACTTTGTGATCTGCTGTGTCATTGGACACAGCTGATCACGTGGTAAAAGGCCGCTGTGATTGGCCTTTTACCTTGTTATGTGATAAGCTGTGTCCAATGACACAGCGATCACTGACAGTGCCGGGTATGCAAGCAGGTTGGTTCTTTATTGCAGAAGACATATGCAATGTCTCTTCAGCAATAAAATAAATGTATCTGCCTAATTGAAGTCTTCTTTAACCACTTTACAACCGCGCAATAACCAAAAAACGGCTGCAGTGTGATTGTCCATTTCTGGGAGGGCGTCATATGACACCCTCCTAGAAATGGACAATCACACTGCATCCGTCTTTCGGCTATAGCGTGGTTACAAAACCTTTTGTTGTCCCCCAACAATAATAGGGGGCTTCATTGTCCTTTACTGGGCAGCAGCTCTGCCCATTACCAGATGGCCACATATGCCCTTTGGAAGAATTTTTATGTTGTGATTAGAATTAACATCATTGAAAATCAGGTATTTTTATAATACAAAGTGTACAGTATTAACAACAGGTCTGGTTAAAAACTGTGTATTTTTCAAATTGTGCCTCTGGATTTGTGATTCAGACACAGTAGAGTGTGGGAATTAATAGGTACCAGAATACTCACCAAGGAATAATAAAGCTGAGAGTCTTGCAGACTGAGCTGGAAAAATAGTTATAATCTGCTGCCAGCAATGTCTACAATTTGCCTCTTAATGATTCCAACAGCTCTAATACAGTGCTGGGTCCCTGTAGTATTTTAACATTACAGTAATGGACCAATAGAGCATCCTAACTTTATCACTGCATATTTACAGTAGCTGGTTTATTAGTGTGGGTATTAATATGAGACTCGTTTTCCGTTATTGGAGATATATGTAAGCATGAATTTAAGGCGTATGGTAGTATACAGGGACTTGCAATCAGCATTGTTTCTCAACTTTAGTTTTAGGGAAAGATTCCCTGTAGGTTTTCCTAATAACAGAACATAAAGAAAAACATGGGAAACAAAGACTTGAAGGTGAGAAGGGGTGAGCCATTAGGAAGAGTGGAATTGGGACTGGAGGATGATCATATGTTATGCATTTCAGTGACGATAAATAACACAGACCAGTCATGACTTGGAGCTTATACAGGGCTAAGCCCTCTCTCCCCATTCCCTTGTGACAGCGCTAGATGCCTAGACAGCCAGCCGGGAAGCATTAATGCTGTCACACGGGAGGAAGAATTCTGAGTCACCAATTCCAGAAGTATCAGGTTGTCACTTTGATTCTAATGGTGAGGGAAGCAAAGGGAAGGTAAGTGTAGCACAGCATCACTTTTAATTGGAAGAAAAGCCTAAGGCAGGCCATAGATGATTCATTTTCTTTCATTCAACCAGTGGGTTGAATGAAAGAAAATAAATACTTTCCCCATCCACAGTGTGGATGGCGGATTCCCTTCTTCGGAGCTATTGTAATCTGACAGTGGGAAGGCCTCCCCGCCATCAAAATACACTCATCAGCACCGATGGCTATAGCTGGAGGTACTGATCGAGCAAAAATTTTCCAACACTATGGTTGTACAGAAGTTGTTCGAGAGATCAATTTTTGTACAACCAGCCTGCCTACAGATTGATTGAAATTTGACCAGTCCCTGCTTAACTAACTGAATTTCGATCCATGGCCTGCTTCGATCCTCAACCCCTAACGCTGATGCATCCCGACCCTTTAAAGGGTTTCTGATGCCAGGAGGCAGAGCAGGGTTTATGAACATGTGACCGTCGTGATTGATTGTCACAGCAGTCACATAATCGGAAAGCTCCTGATCGCAAGTAGCTATCGGGAAGTTTCCTTAGGCGCCGGTAACTGTCAAGAGCGCACATGGAGCGAATGTGCTAGAAAGTGTGACCACACCAGAAAGTGTTAATTCCTTAGCACCGCCCCCCTCCTTTCTTGCACATCATAGCCCTTCCTTTAGCACTTCCCCAACAGTCTCAGGACTTTTAGATGTCTACACAGGGGAGGATTTTACAGGTAAATAACATGCATAAAATATGCTAAATAGACACATAATCTTTTGGGAAGATTTTGTTAAAACAGTGACCATTCTGAAAGCACAATAAAACCACATAAAGAAGTCTATGGCAAAGCACAGCTAACCCACACAAAAATCGCAGGTACACTGCTCTGCACACGCGATGCAGGAGAAGTATACTGATCAGTGTGAAATATGCCTTAGGGTTAGGTTAGGGTTAATAAATAATAAAATCCACCCCATGCTACAACTACTAAACAATGAAAAATGTGAAAGTGTATGAACCCTCTACCTATAAGCTGCTGTGCTTAACAGAAACCCTAAATAATGAAACAAGTTATATAGCTCTGAGCTTATGTGTGGTGATATTTTTTCTCCAAATATAATTTGTTTTATGGGTTGGGGTTAGGTTTTAGTGTGATGTTAAAGATGACCTGTACAATGGAAACTGTCCAAAAATGAATGCAAAGTACAAAGGAATAGTCACTAGAATTATCTGTTGGCTCACTGAAGCTGATCTTTTCCCCATTACTGACTTAATATTCTTTTTTTATTTTACAATGTTACGTTGATTTACTAAAGGGAAATAGGCTGTCTACTTTGCAAGGGAACTTTCCCCAGAGGTTAGTGAATGAGATGAAGCTCTGCTGACTTCCTTTATCCATGCATGTACAAGCAAAAATGCTCTTTGTTATTTTCTTTGCGTTTGATTAGGTATTCTTTACAAAGTAAAATTTTACCGCATTCACTAAGCTTTGGGGAAAATTCCCTTGCAAAGTGTACAGCCTATTCGCCTTTAGTAAATCAACCCCTTTGTCTCTAAATAGATGGGGCCATCTTGCTGAAGGAGCAGGGCTTTGCTTCACCATGTCAGAGCTGCCAGGCTCATCAATAGTGACCTGAAGTGGTAGGGTTATGATCCAGAAGCAGGAGAGGTAAAGGAAGCACATCAACAGAATAGATGAAGCACAAACAGGATGAGATTTGCACTTGTGGTCCACAAGTACAACTTCTTCTTCAGCAAGCCCTTTGGAGAACAATGCAGAACAGTGGAGTATCAACAACACCAAATCTCACTCTATATCATGTGAAAAGGGCAGATAGAGGCAGTAGTGCCTTAGATGATCTCGCACTGCAGATTTAGATCTCGCACTGCTGTTAGGCTAAAGGACAGGTATGTCTAAGCACAACTACACCAGGAGGTGCACTGCTACTTTTCTGGGGGAATGCAAGTCAAAAGGTAAATGTTTTGGGTTATTGGGTATGCCCAGATAACATTTTTAGATGTTCTTTATACTATAGGAAATATGTACATCTTAGGGGTTTGGTTAAGTGTGCATACCTCCCAACTTTCTGAGATGGGAACAAGGTACACCTATTAGCAAAAGTATGTAGTCATAGGACACGCCCACCCCTGCCATGACACCCTTAAAGGAGAATTACACACAAAAAATTGTTGGTTAAACCCACAAGTAGTTTTTTGACTGCTTCTATTCCTTTATATTGGCTTTGGAAATATCCAAATGCAGCAATTTAGAAATTGGAAATGTTTAGCACTGGGAAATACTTTTTGATAGATAAATAGTGCATTTTATATACAACTATATAGATCAGACCAAATTGAGAGACAAATGAGGAAGAAAGAGGGACAGAGAGGGACTTTGTTCCAAATCAGGGAGTGTCCCTCAAATTCAGGGACAGTTGGGATCGATGAGTCTGAGGGGTAGCCTAACAATCAAGTATGAGGAATAGCCTAATGGTCAGGTTAAGGTAAGAAGCCATTGGATGAAGATGAACACTTTTTTCACTCTTGTTTTTGGTGTTGTATGCCCCAAATGGAGAAATTCCTGTTAGATAATTAAAAACTTGAAACAAGTACCAAAGTGAATGCCCATTTGTACTCTGTAAAGCTTTGTATAGTACTTTGGTGCTCTACAAATGGCAGAAATTAATCAAATATATTAGTCTGTTTTTGTGCATGATGTAAGTGCTTGCAACTTTTTAAAGATCTGAGTGGCTACAAGAGGCAGCCTGACATATACAGTATGCTATACGAGCCTTTATGAGCCTGACTGATGGGACAGTAATTTGTTATTCCATCTTTAGCTTGTATACTCAGCTATTGTTTTTTTTCCAATAGGAAAGTTTGGAAATTCCAATCCCAAAATATTTCATCAAAGAAAAAATGAAGGTACTGAAGGATCGGGAGCGAATTTTGTCACAAATCTTGGAGCGCACTGGAGCTAAGGATACGGAAACGGTGAGCACCTGGGGACCAAATAGTTAATTATCTCTCTCCCCATCCCCCAGTAGCTTCTCTGGTATTTTTGTGATGAACTGTGCTTTTCAGTAGAGATATCAAGTCCTGTTTAGAATCAACGGTGTTTTTTTCCGGTTTTAAGGGGAGTCTTCCAATTTGATTTTATCCAGAACAAGCAGAATCACATAAGGTGCCAAATGACCTCTAAGTTTAGCTCTTTGTCTCTCAGCCACCAGGCACAGCCTGTTTAAGCCATCTTTCATGGTAATAGATGGTATTAAGGAGGCATGAGAGAGATGCGTGGGATCCTCCTCTGTAGCTCGCAGGTACAATGTATTACACAATCCCATGAGAGCACAGGGAAAAGATAGAAACATCTCATCTGTGCTGAGTCCTCCATAATTTGAAAACACTGGTGGTGAAAGTAGGAAATACTGAGCAGTCACAGACAGACACACTGATATGGGGCTGGTGACTGTGATCATGTATAAAATGACTGTAAATACAACATTGCAGTGCAGTACCTAACATGAATGCAGTAGATATTTCCAGGGTCAGATTTATGTCCAGGGTCAGATTTGACATCAGCTACAGTAGACCTGTACTTATAAGCAGCAGAGGCAGACAGAAAGCATTTCCTATACAGTTGTTGAATATACTTTTTCCCCATCATCAGTAGAAACAGTAATCTCATTAAAGCTTACCTAAAGGGAATTTGTCACTTTTCCCATTCAGGGGAACATGAAAGGCTCTCTTGAAAGCTCACCCACCTCATCTTCCCCTATCCACTTACCTATACCTTTGCCCCTTGGCTCAGTCAGAGCCATAGGTTCAAACACTGTATAACAGCCTTTCTCAACCTTTTCAACACAGAGGAACCCTTTCCAGTCTCAAAGAACCCTTGCTAAAAATTACTATATCTACAACTCATGATACATTAGTGTGATGGTCAGTGAGAAGAATGCTCCTTACACTTGTGGTCTCTGGGAAGAATTACCCCCTTATAAATAGCTACAAAGATGAATGGGAACTTATCTGAAAGGCAGAAATTGCTCATTGCTCAAGGAACCCCTGGTAAAATCTGGAAAAACCATAGGGTTCCATGGAACCCTGGTTGAAAAACCCTGCTGTATAAGCTCCATATCAGACATTGTTCAGATTTAAACAGGGTTAAAGACCTGCTTCCCTACTACATATGACATTGTTTGGGTCTGATGAGTGGCCTTTCAAGCCCGATCACTGTATCCTGGTAAGAAGGGAGAAGGTCACTTGGTATCTACAAGGGCTTTGAAAGACAAACAGGGTGGCAGGGGAGTTGGTGCGTATCAGTGAAGGAGTTCGGTTTTTAGGAAAACCTGTTATGTTGCCCTTGAGGCTCCATTCACACTTGTGCAACTTCAAAATCGTGTGAGTTTTATTTCGACTTTGACACGACCTTGATGCAACTTTGGATGAGTGCGGCTTTCACAAAGGATGATTGTTTCTGCTGTACAAAGTCGCACACAAGTCACATGTATATCATTCAGATACGGCTTTCATGCAACTTTGGAGAGTTTACATTGAAGTCTGTGGCCCTCAAGTCGTATGAAAGCCAGACCAGTGCAGGAACTACTTTCAAGTTGCTGCAATTGAATTTGCACAGATATGAATGGTACTCATTGGGAAATATGGGGTGCAACTTGTCATGCAACTTTGGACCCCAAAGTTGAATTACAAGTCGCACAAGTGTGAATGAGCTCTAATAGCCAGAGACAGATTCCCTTATTATTCATTTATTTATTGCAAGTTTGATTTACATACTATTCTTTCACATCTGTCCGTAACCTCAAGCAGCTTGCAATGTACTCTTCCTATGCACACACAAATTGGGACCAATTACCCTACTTGAATGTCTTTCTAGTGTGGGAGACAACCATATCCAGATAGTGTCTTAGCCCCAGGATTCAAAGTGAAGGCCCTAGTACTGCAAGGCAGTAGTGCTAACCACTGAGCCACTGTACTGCCCTTTCCCTGTATACATTGCCTTAATATTCCAAGCCAGGTAAGGACTGGTAGAATAAAAACTATTCTGTGCAAAAGAGGGAATCCATCAGTGGAGTTTTGTTTTTGGCTCCAGTGTTTGTTTGCCTATATAGTCCACTGATAGAGCTATGGCCCTGAATATGTCTAAGAGCTGATTCACACATATGTGGTGCAGATTGAAGCTCAGGCTTCACAGCTAATTGATACAGAAGTTGTTCACTGGTTCACATCAGGTTTACATCAGGTTCAGGACAGGATTATCTCAGGATCTTATACTGTTCACACATATGTGGTTTATAAACAGTTCCCAGAGAAGTCAATAGCCTGTAATCCACACCTGAACCGGACCACACTGCTCAGAAATCAGTCATGACTTATTTTAAAACCGCACATAATCTGCACCACCAGTGCACCAGACATGTGAACAAGCACCATAGGAAGCAATGTTTTATCACATGCCAAAAAGGGACAGATGGGGATCCAATTCCCCTTCTGTCCGTCAGATCGGATGAAAACGGACAGGCGGTCATTTTTATCCGACCGCCAGAGTGAGCAGCTCTGTGTCTGCTCTGCAGCTTCAGAGGGGACACAGCTGTCATCTGCTTGCTCAGCGGTGATCAGTGGAGAGATCCCCCGCTGAGTAATTGGATCCGTTAAACGGGTCTGTCCCTTCTGAAAGAGCCCGAAGAGAGGGGAGAAAAGATGCAGCCGTACATCTTCTCCCCTCTCTTACCCTTCACACAGGGAAGGGTGAAGACATAGAAATAAAAAATGTTTTTTACCTTTATGGAACGAATGTATTAAGGTAAAACATTTTTAATTTGTATCACTTTAAAATACTTTTCTCACCATCCTAGGTTAAACCAGTTCTTTCCATGTTTAGTTAAAGGTCTTCGGCCTTCAAGTCTTTCAGGCCGTCATTTAAAAAAGAGTGCTGAACAATAAGTGCAATAACAATTACAGATCAGTCTGTCCTGTTCTAAATGCAACATAGGGAATTTGGATTGGTTGCTATAGATAATTGCATTTAATAATGTGCTTTTTTTTACTGAATAAGGCTGCGTGTAAGTGTAGACCACAAGTTGTGGAAGAAGCACAAAACCACTGACCAAACTTTCCAATGGCATTTATAGCAAGCAACCAAAATCAATACATGCAATCACTTTTTACTGTAACCGCAATGTTTTGGAATTAAGGATCCCTCTTTTTGTTAGGTTTATTAAATTCATAATGAACATTTGCTGCATTATAAACACTTTATATGGTCAACCTTAAATTGAATATTAATTGCATTCATATGGATAAGTAGGCTTGCTCATTAACTCAAAGCTAACCCACAAGTAGAATTTTTACCAATAAACAAACAGACATTATCCTAAACAATAGCAGTAATAGTCCAGTATCCTTTATACCACAGATTTATAAAATGTGGTTGAGTGGAATTGTTGCCACTCCCTATGAACTATAAATACTCATGCTTAATTGCTCATACAAATGGAAGCGTCATAAAATATTCAATCCTCAGCATAAATCACTATGTCCAAATATAAACAAGAGACTTACATTTATAACATAGGATAGTGAAGACGATGGAGTTCAGGCTGGGATACGTTTTTAAATGATTGTAAGAACAAGAAGAAGGTCATAGTAAACTTGGAAGGTTGTGACCCCACAGGGATGATTTCATAGCATTTCCCTTTATAGAAATCCTTGGACATGTTGTTGTAGAAAAAATGGTGTATAAATAACATCCCCATTATTTGTATTACTAATGATATAGTGATATACAGAGGATAAGAGAATACATGAAAACTGTATCCATAATCTAGTTTTAGACCACACAGTCTTACGTTGACCTCTGCTGAACTCAAAGTACTAGCCTCCATAAAACTTCCACCATCTCTGTTAGAAGCAGTGATGAGCCTTCTAAGGACTTTTATAGAACCTCCTTATGGTATTTCCTGTGCCTATGTTTTGCACCTCTTCATCTTGTGTTGAATCAGCCCTATGTGAACAGTCATTACTGGTCTTCGTTTGAAAATTATATTTGCCTGGCTGATATGTTGACCCACAGACTTCAACACATGCTAATTTGACATGTATGCAGATCAGGGATTTCAGAGAACATTCAAAAAGCTTTGTATGTTCTAGTTTAGGGACACTTGACAAGGCAGCCAAGCAAATAATATTTTCAGAACGGGAGATCAGCAATAGCAGCCTCTGTGTTTCTTGCATGAAAAGTTTTCTATAAAGCCCAATTCCAGCGTGGGCAAAAACCAAACAAATGGATCTCCCAGCTGCAGTTAAGAACAAAAAAAATCTGCTTTACAGTGCTGGGGCAAGGGTAACTAAGCCAAACCTCACCCCCTCTTCTGATGTATGCACCTGATCCTCATACCCACATACAGAGTGCAGGGGTCAGAAGTGTGTAATGTACAGGGGTCAGGCGTATTTATTGTACAGAGTACAGGGTTCAGGAATAAAAGTAACATAAGGTGCACAGGAGGGGTCAGGAGTAGAAGTAGCATACAGCCCAGCAAAAAGAGTGTCGTGGTCAGGAGTATGTAACCTACATAGTTCAGGGGTCAGAAGGGTGTAACATACAGAGTGCAGGGGTCAGAAATATGTATTGTACAGAATAGTGCAGAGATCAAGAATAAAAGTATTGCACAACCCAGTGGGAAGAGTGTGGGGGTCAGCGGTATGTACATACAGGGCTCAGAAGTGTGTAACAAAAAGAGTGCAGGGGTCAGAAATATGTAATATACAGAGTAGTGCTGCAGTTAAGAATAACAGTATTATACAACCCAGTGAACAGATTTTGGGGGTCAGGAGTATGTAACGAGCAGGGTTCAGGAGTATATACACCCTAGTGCCCATCACCCTTTATGATTCATTCCTCCCTTTTACCAACAGCGCACATACTCACACACATGCATACATACACTCACACTCACATACAAACATATATATATATATATATATATATATATATATACACATACACACATATACAGTTGTGTTCAAAATAATAGCAGTGTGTTGAAAAAAGTGAATGAAGCTCAAAATCCTTCTAATAGCTTTTATTTCCATACACACAAATGCATTGGGAACACTACACATTCTATTCCAAATCAAAGCATGAAGAAAAATATATCAAATTTGTGTTGTTCCACTAAAATAAATTGAAGAAAAGTGAATATTAGACTGTTCAAAAAAATAGCAGTGTTCGTATTCTTCTTTACAAACTCAAACATTCACTATATAAACTGAAAAATGTTTGAAGATTTTGCTTTCCTTTGAATGACTTAATGAATATTTAGTTGTATAAGCACTGTTTCTAAGAACTGCTGTACATCTGTGTTGCATGGAGTCAACCAACTTCTGGCACCTGTGAACAGGTATTCCAGCCCAGGATGATTGGATTACATTCCACAGTTCTTCTCTATTTCTTGGTTTTGCCTCAGAAACTGCATTTTTGATGTCACCCCACAAGTTTTCTTTTGGATTAAGATCCGGGCATTGGGCTGGCCACTCCATAACGTCAATCTTGTTGGTCTGGAACCAAGATGTTGCACATTTACTGGTGTGTTTGGGGTCGTTGTCTTGTTGGAACACCCATTTCAAGGGCATTTCCTCTTCAGCATAAGGTAGCATGACCTCTTCAAGTATTCTGATGTATTCAAACTGATCCATGATCCCTGGTATGCGATAAATAGGCCCAACACCGTAGTATGAGAAACATCCCCATATCATGATGCTTGCACAACCATGCTTCACTGTCTTCACTGTGTACTGTGGCTTGAATTCAGTGTTTGGGGGTCGTCTGACAAACTGTCTCCGGCCACTAGACCCAAAAAGAACAATCTTACTTTCATCAGTCCACAAAATGTTGCGCCATTTCTCTTTAGGCCAGTCAATGTGCTCTTTGGCAAATTGTAACCTCTTCAGAACAAGTCTTTTTTTCAACAGTGGGACTGTGCAGGAGTTTCTTGCAGATAACTTGGCTTCACATAGGCGTCTTCTAATTGTAACAGTACTCACAGGTAACTTTAGACCTTCTTTGATCTTCCTGGAGCTGATTGTTGGCTGAGTCCTTGCCATTTTGGCTATTCTTCTATCCATTCGAATGGTAGTTTTTCGCTTTCTTCCACGTCTTTCAGGTTTTGGTTGCCATTTTAAAGCATTTGCAATCATTTTAGCTGAGCAGCCTATCATTTATCCAATCAACTTTTTAATCAAGGTACGCTGTTCTTCTGAACAATGTCTGGAATGACCCATTTTCCTCAGAATTTCAGAGAGAAATGCACTGTAACCAGCATGTACAACATTTGCTGCCTGCCTTCCTTCCTTAAATAAGGGCAATAATTGCCACCTGTTTTTCAAAGAATGAATGACCTCACTAATAGAACTCCACACTGCTATTATTTTGAACATGCCCCTTTCAATTAGTGATTCAATTACACAGAATCAGCAGCATGCATGTCATGACTGTTGGGTCTGTTGGATTTCTATTACTCTACTACACCTGCTAGTAAATTATTTGCCATGTAGAAATATCATTCCTACCAAAAACAGTGATTGATCAGGTTAGTGATGTCTGACTGCTATTATTTTGAACACAAGTGTGTGTGTATATATATATATATATTTATACTAGGTGCAAGGAACCTAGGGTGCAGAGCAGATACAGCTTTCCCTCCATATTCTAGACTGTTTATGCTGGCCTGGATTACGCTATTGAACTACCGGGGGAAGACAGTGATCATTCTGTGGGCTGTAGTGCATGTACTAACAGCTGCAACAGTTTCTCCCACAATGATGCTCTGTGCTCCCCCACATGAAAACCCTGCACCTAGGGCATAATGACTATGCCCCCACCCTGAGCTGACAGGAGAATGCTACTCAGAGCTGCCCTAGAGGGTGAAGGGGACATGTGACATTGCTAGTTGGACCAAAGACACCTAGAAAAAAGATAATTATAGATTTCTTTTTAAGCTGTGGGTTTTGTTAATGGAGGATTGTGAGCAAACAGAAGAGAAGCCTGGGTTTGGGCTTTAAGTGAATACACAGTTTATACAGACACTGTCACTTTTCCCATTCAAAGCAACAGTGGCAGTACCTCTTAAAAAAGACTAACCACCCCTTACCCCCACAATTCACTGATACTCACCTCTCTATCAGTGTCAATGTAGATCAGACTGGTGGCCCCCCTCTGTCATGTGACAGGGCTCTGGCCTAATGATTGGTTGCTAGTCACATGGGAGGAGGTCATATGTTTCCACATACCTGGAAGCACAGGGTGTTTTGTGCGAGATAGAGGAGGGAGCAGTGGTGGAATGTTGGAGAGATGAGTATCATTGGGTCCGGAAAGCCTTTTCTCAGATACCATCGCTATGTCCTGAATGGAATAAATCATTTAGGAATTCTGGAATCCTGTAGTCACTTACAAATCCAAAACAGGAGCATAGAATGGGATGTTAAAATTAATAAAACAAAGTTATGTTGCCTAAACTAATAAAAAGGAAAAGAGAACAGATAGACATGTTTGGGATAAAATAGTTTTTTTCACTGTAATCGGTGCATTCCATCTGAAGAATGTTTTGGTAAAGGGCAAGCTCACTGAATTATTTTCCATATGTGTAAAGATACACTCATTGACACCTCAATTGAACTTCTTCAGTGACCATGAACTCTATGCTGCTTAACAAATAGCTGCGATCAGTGGCTGACAAGCCATTCATAAAAAATATAATCACCTCAGCCTACCCCACCGCATGCCCTGGGAGGGACCCCGTTCTGCCTGCTGCCCACTTGCTCAGGAGGGCTAAGGGGAGTGTGAGGACCCTCCTACAGTGCTGATCTACCCCTAGCCCTTGTGTGACCTCCTCCTGCTGTCACTGCTATTTATTAACTCTGTAACGTTTGTAAAGGTTCTTTTTGCTTTAGATTTAGTAAGGAATTTGCAATTATGTTGTGTTTGTGTGTGCTAATAATGCCCAACTATCACAGGACTTACAAAACCAGTAGTTTTCATGTTTTTATTGTATTGGTCCTGTGCTTTTATGGTGGGGTCTTCTATAGACTGTGAAATGATAAAAAAAGTGAAAAATTGCAAAAATGGTTTGGCCACCTGAGGTGAAAAGTGAGGAGTAAGGCCCCTTTAAGACAGGCGGTCCACCTGTCAGTTTTTAAGGCAAATCAGATTGGAAGGTCCATGCATCCCTATGAGCAGGCAGGTGTGAATGGACTTGTCCATTTATACCCACCTACCTTGGGTCTAATCATGTCTGCTAAAAACAGGAAGATGACGGTGCCCTTTTCCATTTTGGCGGACCAGATTGGAGCTAACCAAATGTAAACAGACAGCAGATATTGTTTACACCCAGCCGCCCATGGAGCAAAGCGGGCTCTGTTTGTGGACATGGATGTGACATCTGTTCTGCCCTGCACCAATCAGCAGGGGATCAGCTCACAGATCCCCTGCTGATCAGAGCGGAATCTGCCTCATCTGAAAGGAGCTTAACTTCCTGTAGTAAAGCTAGCCATTGACTGTTTGAATTTCGCTCAGTGGGTTGCCCTGTCTGCCACCTCCCCCCTGATATCCCTCGATTGAAGAATTGAAGGGGCTAGCAGGAGAATTGTCAGCTGAACATCCAATCAGATGGAGCCATTGTTCAATACTTTGACAGCTGGCAGGGTTAGCTGTCAAAATACAATATCCACAAGGGGAGATTTGTCCATCCATGCTGTGTAGCTTGGATGGAGGAACTTGTTGGATTTTTTTCCACTCAGCCTGCGTCCGGAATCAAAAAATATATACAGGCATACCTTGGTTTACAAATTTAATTAGTTCTGTAGAAGTTTTCGTATAGCGAAAAATTTGTAAACCAAAACGCCGTTTCCCATAGGAATGCATTGAAAACCAATTAATCCGTTCCGGAGGTCAGAAAAAACTAAACGCTACTCAAATACCACACGAGTTATTTTATCAAGTCATGCAGTATTTTAGTAGTGACAACCATGTGTTAATGTTTCAGTTGTCAGCGGGGTTCCCCACTGACAGCTGAATGTAAAAGAATTGCCGGCAATTGAAAAAATAAATAAATAAACGGCCCATCCATACCAAGCCCTTCAGGTCTGGTATGAATTTAGAGGGGAACTCCCATGCCATACACGCTATACCAGACCGTTACCCGAGCATGCAGCACGGCAGGCTTGATATGGATGGGAGGGGGGACCCCACGCCATTTTTTTATTTATTATGGTGCAAGTTTTTAAATGTAATTACTGCTTTTTTTTTCTTCACTATAGCTCAGAGATTCAGCTGTCACTTTCCCCCCCAGCTAAAAGAAAGAATGTTTCCTTTTAGTTTCTTAAAAGAAACAAAGTTTCCTTTAACGCCGGGGAAAGTGACAACTAATCCTGTGAGCTGTAGTGAAGAAAAAAAAAGTCGAGAATTGCATTTAAAAATCAGCACCAACAAACACTTCATATTGTGAAAAAAATTTGTAAAAAATGTGTAAACTGAGGCATTATTTTCAATGGATTTTCATTCGTAAACCGAAAATTACGTTAACCGCGGCGTTTGTAATCCGAGGTACACCTGTATGTGTATAGCCAGTTTAGGATGAGCTCAGTTTTGATTGATTGCCTTGACTTATGGTATTGATTCTGTTTTGTTAAATGATTTGTTTAAAATTGCACCATGAAAGTGTACATACAGTAAATTATAACAGATTGGTACACCAAAGTACTTTAGTAAATGAGCCGGCTCTATAATAATGGTTCTTATTTTCTGACGCCTAAACCGGAACTTCACTCTTTCAATCAACATTGACTATTTTTTTTTTAACAGTATGCTGTTTATTGAATTCTCAATATGGTAGGTGCAGCTCACATCATAGAGTTTAAATTGCAAAGCAGGTGATACAGATTTGTCATGGTACAGAGTAAAGCAACATTGACTATTTTTAATACTTATGATGCTAGCAGTAGTAAATAAATAGGAAAGTGTATGATATTCGCTTGTTTTAAACCTTGTTTTCACATTTCTTCAGTTACTTCCTGCTTTCCATGCCTAGGCAGATTATTATTATTATTATTATACAGTATTTATAAAGCGCTAATAGTTCGCTCAGCGCTGTACATTACAAAGGGGGACAGAACATGTGACAGAACAATACCAATACAATGCAAAACATGAGGGGATTGAGGGCCCTGCTCTTTCGAGCTTACAATCTAGGAGGGAGTGGGTGGTGGCACAGGAGGAGATAGCTGTGGGGGATGGAGTGGTAGGAAGAGTGGAGGAGGTCGGCAAGTTAGCAGGGGGTGGGGTAGCCTTCCCTGAAGAGGTGGGTTTTCAGGGTGTGCCTAAAGGAGAGGAGAGTAGGTGATAATCTGATGGGTTGGGGCAGGGAGTTCCAGAGGATGGGTGACACCCTGGAGAAGTCCTGGAGGCGGCATGGGAGGAGGAGACCAGGGAACTAGAGAGAAGGAGGTCTTGTGAGGAGCGGAGTGTGCGTGCTGGGCGGTACTTGGATATTAGGTCAGTGATGTAGTACGGGGCGGAGACGGAGCGGTTGGAAAGGTGAATGAGTCTGGCAGCCGTATTCAGGATCGACTGAAGCGGGGATAGCCAGCGGCGAGGCAGGCCAGTGAGGAGGGAGTTGCAGTAGTCGAGTCGTGATATGATGAGGGAGTGGATGAGCTGTTTAGTGGTTTCTGGAGTTAGGAACGTGCGGATTTTGGCAATGTTGCGGAGGTGGAGTCTGCATGAGTTTGTTAAAGATTGGACTTGGGGTTGGAAGGATAGGTTGGAGTCCAGAATGACACCAAGTACTCTGGCCTGTGGGGCGGGTTTGGTGGTAGTGTTGTTCGATGTGATAGAGAAGTCAATGGTGAAAGAAGAAATGATGTCATACATCCCAGGAGTCTTTAGGAGGGCTTTTCTCAACTAAGCACACCCTCCTGTCTGCATGCCTGAGCTAAGGGCAGATGGATTCCAGGAAGTAAATGCTGCCCTTACTCAAAATGACCACACCCAGAAATGCTAGGGTTTTTTTTAAAAGTGATTTATCAGCAAAATAAAGCATGGAGACATGGATGGATGGAGGAGTTTGCTTTGAATATTAAAAATGAATTAAATAATATTTTTGACTTGTTGTGCTTAGATGCAGTGTAGTTCCACTTTAAATAAGGCGTGCAATATTATTTATGTCCTTCTACTAATCATGTTTGGTGTAGGGGAAGGAGGGAGGATATTGTGGATGTGATTGGTGTAGCAGTGAAGGGGTTAAGTGGTGTTATGCAGGACGGCATCCCAGGTCAGAGACCCTCCTTGTGAACATTTGTAAAGCACATAACAGGGTTCTCATCAATCCTGGCTTCCCTTTCAGGAATACCTCATACCAAGTACTCCCTTGGCACGTTGCAGGAAATATCAGTTTGATCCCTGATCTTTCAGTTCCTAGTCGTAACTTAGTGTCAGTTTGTTTAAACAGTTAAGCTGTTTTATTTTGGGAGGAGAGGAATGATAGAAAAGGAGAAGAAGAAAGATTAATAAAGCAGCATTATTTCAATTCCCCCATAACACACACAAAAAGTATATCATAGGGATGTTGTAGTGACAGAGCTCATTAATATACCTGGTTGCTGGGAATGATTTCACACTGTTACTGTTATATGTTAAGTCCCCATATATAACACAACGTACACTATGCACTATACGGTTATGTGATGAATAATGTTTCTAAATAGCTATATACTCAGTTACAAATCATACACAGGAAATATTTTACTGTTAGAATATCTGTAAACATGAACCGGACCTACATACAGTTTTGGATTTATAAGAGAAAAAAGGGGCAACTGCCCTAGGCCCCCCGAACAAAAATAAAATGAAACAATATTAAAAATCTATATAAAAATAATTAAAAAATAAAAATATAAAATATATAATAATAAAAATTGCTTTCTTAAATGTATGTTGGGAAATAATATTTTGCTTGCCATTATCTGTAAAAGTTTTTTTTCTGGACTGGTATATTGCATCATTTTTACAAACAAATATTAGAGGCTCAAGTGATTCACACATAGGGGTTGATTCACTAAATGCAAATAGACTGTGCAGTCTGCAAGTTTTTTCATATTAAATGTAAATGTGGTAAAGCTTCACTTTGTAAAGAATACCCAATCAGGTGCAAGGAAAATAAAACAAAGCATTTTTGTTTGCACAAAATTGGATGATGGATAAAAGCAGAGCTTCACCGCATTTACTAAAATCTGGGGGAAATGAGTGCAACTGCACTTGCGAAGTGCACTGTCTACTTACCTTTAGTAAATCAACCCCTCTTGTGATGTATTTACTCCTACTGGTCTATATAGCTAAATAACAGAAGAGTGACAACGGTTTTTAGAGCCTACAGTTCTACAGAATTGGTGCCACACTTGGCATTATGTCTGAGCCCTGAGCCCTGAAATTCCTCAAGCTTTTTGCTGGCTTGCACTAAGGCAATAGAGGCACTTTTTTGATGATTACAAGACTGATTTTAAAGGTTGACATTTAAAGAAATAAATAAATGAACTAAAGATTTAGCAAGGGATGTTGCCATTTTGCAAGCAAACTTTCCCCAGAGCATAGTTAATGTGGTGAAATTTCACATTTCAGAGAACACCCAATCATGTGCAAGGAAAACTTAAAAAAAAACAATATTTTTGCTCACACATGATTGGATACTTGAAAACAGCAGAGCTTCAGTTCATTCATAAGTTCTGGGGTAAATTGCCTTGCAAAATAAACAGCATATTTCCTTTTAGCAATTCAACTCCTTTATATTTTACTGGAGTTATTCTTTAGGAAAATCACAATATTGCCCACAGTCACCAAATTCAAACTTTCAGATTCCAGTTGTTAGTTTAAAACATTTGAATCTAGTGAAGAATCATACACCTCTGTCAACACTACAGGTACGCTAGAGCCTCAAGTTTTTGAAAATGTGTATAAAGAGATGGTCTTAGGAAGTGTTCCTCTTCTGTACTGCCAGACCAAGGAGGAACTGACCTTGGGGAACTCTGATATACATTGTCCTTACTGCCCACTTCAGATAGGGGAATCCTTAGACCTCCGACTGTACCAAAAACAATAAGAGAGGGCGCACCAGCCTAGTGCATTAACATGAGGGGGCGTAGCTTATGTGTTTCAAGGGCAATGCTCTCTTTACCCGAGTTAGTAGCTCTGATGAAAAGGGCATTTCCCTTGAAATGCGTAGACTATTCCCCCTTTTTCATGGTCTTCATTTCATCATTGGAGCAAGACTGATTTTATGCTTGCTGTTGTTCACTTTTGTGAGTATATTGTATGTATTTTGTTTTTTTACAATAAAGTGGTCTTATGTTAATGCATTAAGCTGGTGGGTCCTCTCTTTTTGTATTTGAATCTGGTGGGTAACAGGATGCCATTTTTCATACAATACATCACCCAATATATATTTTACTCATATTTTAAAGGATAAGTTCACCTTTGGGAACATGTTACATATTCCACCCGTTTCTGTTTCTGTGACAGAAGTACGGGAAGTTTCCTGTACTAGTTGTCAGCCTTAAAAGCAGAGCGGCCATGCAGGGCTTTGCCCTCACGGCCACACCATTCATTCACAGAGTTCTGTGAATGAATGAACTACCTTAGCAGCTGTCGGCTTGTAGTTCTCAGTGAACTACCACGGCATTTTGGAGTGCTGTGGTAGTTAATTGAATCTTTCTGTCAGCATATCTGCTTGTTCATACATCCTGTACAGGCAAGCAGATATACTGACAGGTCTGCAGGAGACCTGCATGGTACCAGCGATCTGCTGATCGCTGGTGCAATGCTTTACCAAAAATAACATGCACATTTTGCTACCTGCAAAAGAAAATGTACATTTATTATTTTTGGGCAAAAGGTGAACTTATCCTTTAAAGTCATATACTATTAAAGAACACTCATCACACAGAAGGGTGTAATCTGTGTGCTCTTTGTCATTACAAAAACAGAATATGCTTTGACAGACTGATACAACCATAAAGCATAGAAACCCCTTCAATAGGTTCCCTGTTGCAATCAAAAATATAAAGGACTGCAAGCACTCCAGACATTTTAGTTCCCAAACAGTAATTGTAAAAATACCTTAGGATCTTATCCTCGTTCAGCCCCTTGATAAAGAGACCTGTTTTTATCATTAGCAGCAGGTGTGATATTACAAGAATAATGACGATACCCAAGTGATACAATTTTGGCTGTTACGCTATATTTTTTATTGCATTTATGGAAATACAATAATCCTACATCCAACCAAAGTGACAATAGTTAAAATCCAATTTTAACACAATAAATCTGCTTGAACATGTCATCTTTGTCTGCTGAAATGCACATTTATATTCTGTTATTTAAAAAAATACACATTCATACATCATTGTAGAGAATGAAGTCCTGACTGATTCTGTTACAATCATTAGTGTCCAACAGTAGAAATGAACCTATTGCATGTTTCCAGTTATAGGTGAATATGAACGACAGTTGTGGGTGGCAGGCAGTTATAATGGTTCAATACCTCTACCCTATTGCACAGCAGGCATGAATGTAAACTTTACTGACATCTTCCAGATTATTCTTTATAAAAAATGCTATGATATATAGGTACTATAAACCTTAACAGCGGAAAGCAGCCTGGAATATGTTGAGAACTGAAGGAAAACCACTGTTTCACTTGTTTGGGCTCAGCTGTAGGCCCCGAGGTTAATTGCTGCCTTCCTCTTGCTGATTCTCCTCTAATAAAGATGGTATTGTAAATGTAATAGGATTGATCAAGCCAAGAATTGTCTGAGGAAAGTTAATCATCAAATCCATCCATTTTTGCTGCAGGTAAAAAAGATCCTCAACAAAGATTTAGTTGTAGCTAGGCTAGGTTCACATCTATGCATGTGCAGTTGATGCATTTTTGCGACACATTTTGCATTTTTTCATGCATGTTTTTGATGCATTTTTAATGCATTTTGCTTTTTTTTGTTTTACCCAATGGCAAGGTATGTGTCTGTTGCCATGCAGGAAAGTGCAGTAAAAATGCACTTTTGATGCAATTATATTGAAGACTGTGTATTAGGGTTGCCACCTCATCCCTTTAAAACCGAACAAATATTAATTACACAGGTTCTGAGGCCAATTTTTTCACAGTTGAAGCACTAAGTGAATTTTATTACCACCTTTCAAAGCCACAGAACTTGTGTAATTAATATGTTCGGTTTTAAAGGGATGAGGTGGCTACCCTACTGTGTAGCCAAACACTCACCGCATTGTGTATAAAAAAACGTCCTTGCACCTTTCAAAAAAACCCATTGCAGGAAAGTATAACTAAAAGCAAAGCTTTTTTTTTTTTATTTTGAATAGAGTGGAGATGGTTTAGAAAAATTAGGTTTCTATTGCAGTCTGCACCCCTGTTAGGGAGATTCACCCTCTCTGTTTGTCCTGTTTACCGTTATCAAAAGTGAAAATAAAGGAAAACCCCAAATTTTGGTTTGTCCCCAGAAACGTAATAGAGGGGAAATCTTCCAATGGGGACACTAGTTCTGGTGACCTAGGGGTCCTCAAGGAACTCACTTAATTTGCAGGGATTATCTATCTAACTGTTTTGGCTATAGAACAAGAAGTGAAGGTAAATCTCCCCAATGGGACACAGATGGCAAGAAATAAACTGGCAGGGGTTATAACCCTCCCTTACTCTATCCAAAATGAAAACAAATGTTTTGCTTTTAGTTCTACTTTAAATGGATTGTAATGTGTCACTAAAAACCACATAGGGGGAGATTTACTAAAACTGGAGCACACAGAATCTGGTGCAGCTGTGCATGGTAGTCAATCAGCTTCTAACTTCAGCTTGTTCAGTTAAGCTTTGACAAAAAAAAAACTGGAAGCTGATTGGTTTCTATGCAGAGTTGCACTAGATTTTTGCACTCCCCAGTTTTAGTAAATATCCCTCATACAGTAGATTGGAACCTAGCTTTACATAGTTAGTCTGGTTTCCAAAAAACACAAGTCCATCTAGTTCATGGGTGTCAAACTGGCAGCCCTCCAGCTGTTCCCAAACTACAAGTCCCATGAGGCATTGCAAGATTGACAGTTACAAGCATGACTCCCAAAAGCAGAGGCATTATGGGACTTGTAGTTTCTCAACAGCATGGGGCCTCCAGTTTAACACCCCTGATCTAGTTCAAACAATAGAAAAAAAATATTTAAGACCTCTAGCTATACCCACAGTTGATCCAGAGGAAGGCAAAAAAAACCCTATGAAGCATGATCCAATTTGTTTCAGCGGGGAGAAAAAAATCCTTCTTAATCCTCCAGGAGGCAATCAGATATTCCCTTGATCAACTATCCCTGCTGTTATTACCTATGAATGTTAGTATCCAGTTATATTTTGTAAAAAAAATAGCATTCAAATATGTTGATATTTACATGGCAAAGATAATGCAAAATGTGGTATTTTAACCTCTTATATGTATTAAAAAGTTGTCACATGGTTTAGCAGAATTATCTATGATACATGAGCAATGTGGGATGAATGCTCTGGGCTTGCTAGCAGTACCTTATCAAACACAGAAGACATTCAAACATTGTATATGCTCAATTCTTTCTTCCTAATTTATTATTAATACACCCTACACCAAAATCCATGGTCTGCAGAGAGCTTCCAAAGCATCAGAGGGATCTCACTGTTAAAAGGTATCAGTCAGGACAAGGGTCCAAAAGAATTCCCAAGGCATTAGATATACCATGGAACACAGTGAAGACAGTCATCATCAAGTGGAGAAAATATGGCACAACAGTGACATTACCAAGAAATGGAAAACCCTCCAAAATTAAGGGAAAGACGAGAAGAAAACTGGTCTGGGAGGCTACCAAGAGGCCTACAGCAACATTAAAGGAGCTGCAGGAATATCTGGCAAGTACTGGCTGTGTGGCATATGTGACAACAACCTCCCATATTCTTCATATGTCTGGGCTATGGGGTAGAGTGGCAAGACCAAAGCCTTTTCTTATGAAGAAAAACATCCAGGCTCGGCATTTGGAAAAAGTGTTATGGCCTGATGAAACCAAGGTTGAACTTTTTGGCCATAATTCCAAAAGATATGTTTGGCGCAAAAACAACACTGCACATCACCAAACAAACACCATACCCACAGTGAAGCATGGTGGTGGCAGCATCATGCTTTGGGTCTGTTTTTCTTCAGCTGGAACTGGGGCCTTAGTCAGGGTAGAAGGAATTATGAACAGTTCCAAATACCAGTCAATATTGGCACAAAACCTTCAGGCTTCTGCTATAAAGCTGAACATGAAGAGGAACTTCATCTTTCAGCATGACAATGACCCAAAGCATACATCCAAATCAACAAAGGAATGGCTTCAGGAGAAGAAGATTAAAGTTTTGGAATGGCCCAGCCAGAGCCCAGACCTGAATCTGATCAAAAATCTATGGGGTGATCTGAAGAGGGCTGTGCACAGGAGATGCCCTCCCAATTTGACAGATTTGGAATGGTTTTGCAAGGAAGAGTGGGCAAATATTGCCAAGTCAAGATGTGCCATGCTGGTAGACTCATACCCAAAAAGACTGAGTGCTGTAATAAAATCAAAAGGTGCCTCAACAGAATATTATAGGTTACACTAAAGGTGAAAAAAATTCTGAAATGATTTATCTTTGTCTCATTATTTTACATCACAAAAACCTGACATTTTAACAGGGGTGTGTAGACTTTTTATATCCACTGTATATAGTGCCATCAATTTACACAGCACTTTACATATATATTATTATTTTGAAACTTACTTCTAAAGATTTATAACAATTATAAAAATGTGTCAGATGCTTTGAGTAATGAGATGAGTAATAAAGTTATTTCTTCCTCGCTGATGGATGCTAAGCAATGAAGAAAGTAAGGATTGAGGATAAATGCATACAGTTCTATCAGGGCTTTAGATGAACCGATGTGGGACATAATTTAAATTGCTGCAATGAGAAAGATACAAGCATGCTTGAATTGGGATCACAGTAGTTGTTACTACTAGTAGTTGCTACTAGCTGCTAACCTTGTTACTAAGTTAACGTGTACTACGTATTTACATCTCATAAATCCATTAACTTTCTTTAAATAACAAGTCTTGATTTGTCATCTCAAACTTTAGGTAAAGCCTTTGAAACCAATGTCTCTTGATGAAGCAGTTCGTGTGATTCAAGTATCAGAGAGAGCTCGACAGGGGCGCCTGCGAGCCAAGTTCATGAAAGAAATCCACCTGGAAGAGAAGAGAGAGAGAATGGCAAAACTTCAAGGAGAAAAGGCGTTGGATCCTGAGATAGCTGCACTACGCATCCAGAAGGTGAGAACTTACCACACTCACCATATGGACTTTGCCATCTATTTTTATTGACACGATATAAGACAAACTGCATAACTATTTTTTTAATATATATTTTTATTTTGATGCGAGAACTCGGTAAATAATAGGAGTCGCCTCAACATTTGGCCAATAAGATAATGTAAGAAAAACAGTGAACAGTTTGTTAGGGTAGTTTGAGAACAGACTAGCAGTGCTGAGTTTAGGGATGAACATTAACCTCCTTGGTGGTCTAACTACCGTATTTTCCGGCGTATAAGACGACCCCCTACTTTTCCTGTTAAAATATAGGGTTTGAGCTATACTCGCCGTATAAGACTACCCCTCTTCCAACGCACACCAAATAAAAATGAAAAAACATCAGATTTGATTTCAATATGGTATGCTATTTCAGTATGGTATTCCAATGATGGGGTGCTATTCCTCCCACTGACACCAATGATGAGGCACTACTCCTCCCACTGACACCAATGATGGGGCACTATTCCTCCCACTGATACCAATGATGGGACACTACTCCTCCCACTGACACCAATGATGGGGCACTATTTCATCCACTGACACCAATGATGGGGCACTATTCCTCCCACTGATACCAATGATGGGACACTATTCCTCCCACTGACACCAATGATGGTGCCCCATCATTAGTGTCAGTGTGTGAGGAATAGTGCCCCATCATTAGTCAGTGGGAGGAATAGTGCCCCATCATTAGTCAGTGGGAAGAATCGTGCCCCATCATTGGTGTCAGTGGGAGGAATAGTATCCCATCATTAATGTCAGTGGGAGGAATAGTGTCCCATCATTGGTGTCAGTGGGAGGAATAGTGCTCCATCATTGGTGTCAGTGGGAGGAATAGTGCTCCATCATTGGTGTCAGTGGGAGGAATAGCGGCCCATCATTGGTATCAGTGGGAGGAATAGCACCCCATCATTGGTGTCAGTGGGAGGAATAGCACCCCATCATTGGTGTCAGTGGGAGGAATAGCGCCCCATCATTGGTATCAGTGGCAGGAATTGCGCCCCATCGTTGGTGTCAGTGGGGAGAATAGTGCCCCATCGTTGGTGTCAGTGGGGAGGAGGAATAGTGCCCCATCGTTGGTGTCAGCGGGGGGGGGGGGAGAATAGTGCCCCATCGTTGGTATCAGTGGGAGGAATAGTGCCCCATCGTTGGTGTCAGTGGGAGGAATAGTGCCCCATCGTTGGTGTCAGTGGGAGGAATAGTGCCCCATCATTGGTATCAGTGGGAGGAATAGCACCCCATCATTGGTGTCAGTGGGAGGAATAGCACCCCATCATTGGTATCAGTGGCAGGAATTGCGCCCGATCGTTGGTGTCAGTGGGGAGAATAGTGCCCCATCGTTGGTGTCAGTGGGGAGGAGGAATAGTGCCCCATCGTTGGTGTCAGTGGGGAGGAGGAATAGTGCCCCATCATTGGTATCAGTGGGGAGAACAGTGCCTCATCGTTGGTGTCAGTGGGGGAGGAACAGTGCCTCATCGTTGGTGTCAGTGGGGGAGAACAGTGCCTCATCATTGGTGTCAGTGGGAGAGGAACAGTGCCTCATCGTTGGTGTCAGTGGGGGGGAGGAATAGTGCCCCATCGTTAGTGTCAGTGGGGAGAACAGTGCCTCATCATTGGTGTCAGTGGGGGAGGAATAGTGCCCCATCGTTAGTGTCAGTGGGGGAGAGGAGCGGCTGCTCCTTCTTCCAGTTCGGCCGCTCGATTTTCGTGGGGCCGCTCGGCTCCGCCTCCTCGCCGGTGATTGGTCGCCTGTGTGCCTTTCCAGTGCTGGTGCCCAATCACCGGTGAGGAGGCGGAGCCGAGCGGCCACGTGACCATCGAGCGGCCGAACTGAAAGAAGGAGCAGCCACACTTCCTGGGCCGGATCGTCGTGAGACCGGAGCCAGGTAAGGTACAGCAGCCCCTCTGCCCACCCCTGTACTTAGTGTCCGTTGGAGGAGGAGGGGGGCGGCGCCGCGCCGCCCCTCGAAAAAGTGCTGCCCTGACACCGACTCGCACCGGCGTATAAGACGACCCCCGACTTTTCAGAAGATTTTCAGGGGTTGAAAAGTCGTCTTATACGCCGGAAAATACGGTAATCAATACTTTTGAATGTCAAAGCGGTACATTGTTTTGCATGAAAATTAGTTGTTTTATATTGTAGACCTGTAATTCTTAGGAATAACGCATAGATCTGTCCAAACAAGAGTCTAGTAAACATCCCGGGTATGATAAAGTTTGAAACACGAAATCATAAATTATAATATAATATAATAAATAATTATAAAAATAATAATATAATAATAAATTTAATTCAGTAATGTAATCAAACCAAAACCACTGAAATTTTAAATAGAGCCCCAAGTTTGCACATCACTGAGCTCAGTCACAGAATCGTTTTCAGTGTCTGATGACGAATATCCCCACAAATCATTATCACTCAATTCTGCAGGTGATTCTAATTCACTATTTTTTTTCACTAGTTTTCTAGCTGGTCTAAAACCACTTTTGACCTAAATGGACGCTTTTTGGATGCCATGAACGTTCTCAATTTTTCAGGCAGAAAGAATGGTAAAAGTGCAGGCAAGGCACTGGACAAAGCACTAGGGACAAAATTTAGGTGAAATGGTTTGATACAGTAATGTAATCCTAACAGATATCAGTGTATTGTGTGTATGTCATATTTTTACTTTTTGAATCTCCCGTCGGTTCTGCCCCCATGCGTACCGACGCTCGCAGGGAACAGAACCCGGAAGACGGATGCCGGCATCAGCCGGAGGACACAGCAGGAAGACATCGTGGGATCGCAGGACAAGGTAAGGATCGGGGGATCACAGGAGAAGCACTATAGAGTAATCCCAAGTGTGGCTTAGGGTTACTGCTTTTGGTACTGTAAATTAACCCAGAGTCACACTCGGGATTACCACTAGGAAGGTTAATAGGCACTTGGATAGATGGCCTTTGGTCTAACGATTAGCGGTTGTAGGGCAGAGGAGGCCTCTATCATTAAATTAGGAAGTAAAATTTAGTTTAAATGGAAGGTGGAGCGTCAATTGGGGGATCATTGTTTAAAAGCTCGAGTTGATACCATTGAGTGTATTGAAGGCATTGCACTTTAGATTGTTGGCTATGTATAGGCAAAGTTTGGATCAGTACCGGATTAAACTCTGTGGAGGTCCCTAGGCAGTCAAAACCATGCGGCCTCCCTCACAGGTTTCTGGGGTTTCTTGTGCTCTTGGTGTAGTGAGATAACAATAAACTAAATAGTGTGCATGTCAGACTCTAGATGGAGATGACCATCACTACTCTACATTACATAGATTGCACCAACATTTTTTACAAACTCACCGCTAGAGAAGAAGATGAGCTTTTAAGAGACAAACTGTAATGTGAGCCTGATGTCTATGATTTATGTACTGTAAGTTGTTATTGGGTACATTACATGAATATAGTATTTTCTCTATAGAGGCTTTAATATAAAGTTTTTGTTTCTTTGAGTTTATTAATTTTTTTCTATCTTTTGTAAACAATTGCAAATCATACCACACCTGCTGGGAAACCACATGTAATTCAGACAGGAATCGCACCACATTCCTGTTAAAATCACATGCGATTCTTTGCAGTGCGATTCGAGCACATTCATTTTGTATGGGCTCAAATAGCACCGCAAAGGTATCAGTTTCAGGTATCAGAGCATTTGCACGAGCATGAGTACTCATGCAAATGCTAAGTATCAGCACTGATACCGATAACGGTATCGGTGCAACCCTAGTGATGATTCTAAATTTTCCCTTGTGTCCAGTCCTGGTGATAGTGGTTACTAGGACAGATAGAGAAAACAGATCTTACTACCATGGCACAGACAGCAATAAAAACTTGCCATTTAGTTTAGTTGTTAATCCTTCCCTACTCTATCCGAGACAAAAAACTTTTTGGCTTTGTATACTGTGCACATTCACTCGGTTGAAAGTAGCTGAATGTATATTATAACGCCTTCAAATTACAATGCAACTTGATGAAAATGGCAAATTGCCCAAGCAAGTGAGTTGGACTGTATTTACATACATTTTTCACAGGTAATGTACAGTATAGCCAGATCTTTAACCACCAGGAATGCACGATTTATATCGCCTGACGCCTGCGATATGCAGTTCCAGGTGCTGGGCAGGTGGGGTTTTTTTACATTTAGCCCTGCCGCAAGCAAGCAGCCTCTGTAGCCTGGGTTCACACATATGTGTACTGAAATTGCAGTGTCATTCTGGTTTCTGTACAATTTTAGTATAGGTGCTATTTTGCCATCGCTCCCTTTCTCTCCCTCTCCACAACTGCCTCCCATTGACTTCAATGCAAAATCACATCCAATTGACTTCCATGCAAAATCACGTCCCATTGAGTTCAATGTAAAATTGCAGCCCATTGACTTCAATTCAAAATATCCTCCCTTTGACTTCAATGCAAATATGCCTCCCATTGACTTCAGTGCAAAAACACCCTCCATTCGCTTTGATGCAAAAATCCTGTCAATAGCAATCCTATGTGAACACTTATCTCCACATGCCACTCCACTCTATCACTTGCGAGTCTGGAACTCACCACTACAAACTCGCCCAAGACATTTTTGTAATGGCACTCAAAACACAAAGCGTATGGATCGCATCAGTGTGAACCTGGACGTATTGGGGTCACAGAATAATGCTGTGATTCTGCCTATGATCATAAAACACAGGTTCAGGTGCCATTATTTTCAATGGCACCTGAAACATGGTGCAGTTTTGCTGTGATTGTCCAGCGGCAATTTGCATAGTGTCGCCTAAAAAGACGCTCATGCTCCTATTTTGGGCGTCAAGCTTCACAATATGCGAATTGTCGTAAATTGCACGACATTCATGGCAAATTGCATTGCAAGAAGCTTGTCGCCCAAAAGAAGCTTTTACCCCTTTTTGGGCTACAAGCTTCACGCAATGCAATTTGCCGCGATTGCCTCGCAGAAAATTGCAGCAAAACTGCACTGCGTTTTAGGTGCCATTGAAAATAATGACACCTAAACCTGCATTTTGTAATTGTAGTGCATTTTAAGATTGCGGGCAGAATGGAAGCAATTTTGACGCAGTCCCAAAATGCCCAGGTGTGAACAGGGCGTAATGGAGCGGACACTGGAGCTTGATTTGGCTGCTCAGCAGGCGCTAGTTCTGAGCACCCAAGTGGTTCCATGTGCGAGGGTAAGTTGAAGGAATAAAGATTTTTTTTCTAATTACTGCATCACTCTCTCAGCAGATGCACTTCTGCTGAGCGTTAAAAGAGCCCAACATTCCCCATTCCTGACGAACACCCAATCAGTGCTCATAACACTGCAAGGTCTCTCCCCTCCCTGGTAGTCCCCGGGTGCAGTGCTGGAGACAGGGAGGAGGAGATAAAAAACGCAATGTTAAAAATATAACACATTAAGTCACCATAAAGCCTCTTTTGCTTTTAAATGCCCCAGACATTCTTAAAAGCACCTTAGATTTAAATATGGTCTGGTTAAAATAATTTTTTCTGCAGGATAGGACAAGTGGATTGTCATGAGGGACAAGTAGAGTGGGACCCCGATTTAGTCCCTTGGACAAGTAGTATTTGAAACATGTCCACACCCCTGACCGCTTTACCTCCAGAAGGTTTTACCTCCTTCATGACCAAAGCATTTTTTGCTATTCACCACTGCACTACTTTAACTGGCAATTGCAACACTGTACCCAAATGAAATTGTTATCATTTTTTTCATACAAATAGAGCTTTCTTTTGCAGTATTAATTTCATTCATAAAAAAATTTTTGTCATAGTTTTTGTCAGCTGCATGTTTTCAGTGATGGAAACCAAACAAAAACAAAAATTAGAAATTACAAAAATTATGACGAAAATCTTTTCCAGTTTTCAGTTAGTCGACTAAAATCTAATGGGTTTAATTAAATTGTAATACATTATTTAAGCATTTCTCTGAATTTGCAGAACTCATTATATACTCCTGGAGTAAAAATCTAATAACGTTATTATTTATGGTATTAAGCTTTGAACATGCACTATAGACAGATTTAGCCATTGTAGTATGAAACATCTTATAAATATAAACATCTATAAATAAAACTAAGTTTCATAAACAAACTAAAATATTGCTTTTTGTAAAACAGAAGTGCAAATTTAAAATATAAAAAACAAACAAAAAAAAACATTGTAAACTCTATTGGCTGTAATGCTAGGCTGCAAGTGGGGATGGGGAAGTAAATGGGAGTGAGAGAGTGCACAGTGCAGGGTGAATTATACTTTGGGGATGAGGAGGTGACCTGCAAGTAGAGATGGGGAAGTAAATGGGAGTGAGGGAGTGCACAGGGCAGAGCACTGGATGGTCTAGGGAGGCTGAGTTTTTACACAGTGCTAAGCATTGCTACCTTGCTGGGAGGGGAAACACTCACAATGTGACATCCAGACAGACATGAATCTGTCCGGGAAGGGCAGGTGCTAAAGGCTGATGCGGGGGGTAGGAGGGATGGGCACCTGTAGCAGGGTTGTGATTGGCTGTGGAATAGCCCTGTCTACTGGACCAGGGAAGAGGAGGGTGAGAGCTGGAGCTGCAGTACAGTAAAGAATCCAGGGTGAGTTAGACCAGAGTTAAAGTGTGCAGGGTGGGGGGTTGATTATACTGTAAGTGACCCCTGCATCAGGTATTACTGAACTCTGCATCACTTACTACTGATCCCTGCACTCTGCCTCATTATTGATGCCTGAACATTTTACTCCTGACCCCTGAAAGCTGCATGAGTTACTTTTCATCCTTGAACTATGTAGTAAGTGATGCAGAGGTCAGTAGTAAGTGATGTGGAGTTCAGAGCTCGGTAATAATGCAGAGTTCAGGAGTCAGTAGTAAGTGACACTGAGTTCAGAGATCAGTAGTAAGTGACCAAGAATTCAGGGGTCAATAGTAAGTGGCATAGAGTGCAGAGGTCAGTAGTTAGTGATTCAGAGGTCGGTAGTAAGTCATGCAGGGGTGAGCAGTAATTGATGCAGTATTCAGAGGTCAGCAGTAATTGATGCAGAGCTCAGAGGTCAGTAGTAAGTGATGCAGGGGTGAGCAGTAATTGATGCAGTATTCAGAGGTCAGCAGTAATTGATTCAGAGCTCAGAGGTCAGTAGTAAGTGATGCAGGGGTGAGCAGTAATTGATGCAGTATTCAGAGGTCAGCAGTAATTGATGCAGAGCTTAGAGGTCAGCAGTAAGTGACACAGAGGTTAGTGATCAGTAGTAAGTGACACAGAGGTCAGTAGTACACGATACAGAGTTCAGTAGTGACACAGGGGTCAACAGTAAGTGATGCAGTGTATAGTGCAGAGTTCAGAGGTCAGCAGTAAGTAACACAGAGTTTAGTGTTCAGTAGTAAGTGACACAGAGGTCAGTAATAATTGATGCAGAGCTCAGAGGTTAGTAATAACTGATGCAGAGTTCCGAGGTCAGTAGTAAGTGTTGTAGAGTTCAGAGGTCAGTAGTAAGTGATGTAGAGCTCAGAGGTCAGTAGTAAGTGATGTAGAGCTCAGAGGTCAGTAGTAAGTGATGTAGAGCTCAGAGGTCAGTAGTAAGTGATGTAGAGCTCAGAGGTCAATTGTAAGTGATGTAGAGCTCAGAGGTCAGTAGTAAGTGATGTAGAGCTCAGAGGTCAGTAGTAAGTGATGTAGAGCTCAGAGGTCAGTAGTAAGTGATGTAGAGCTCAGAGGTCAGTAGTAAGTGATGTAGAGCTCAGAGGTCAGTAGTAAGTGATGTAGAGCTCAGAGGTCAGTTGTAAGTGATGTAGAACTCAGAGGTCAGTAGTAAGTGATGTAGAGCTCAGAGGTCAATTGTAAGTGATATAGAGCTCAGAGGTCAGTAGTAAGTGATGTATAGCTCAGAGTTCAGTAGTAAGTGATGTAGAGCTCAGAGGTCAATTGTAAGTGTAGAGCTCAGAGGTCAGTAGTAAGTGACACAGAGTGTAAAGGTCAGTAGTAAGTGATGCACAGTTTAGTGGCCAGTAGTATGTGATGCAGTGTTCAGAGGTCAGTAGTAAGTGATGCAGGGGTCAGCAGTAAATGATGCAGAGTTCAGAGCTCAGTACTCAATGACACAGAGGTCAGGGGACAGTAATAAGTGACACAGATCTCAGAGGTCAGTAGTAAGTGACTCAGAGGTCAGTATTAAGTGAAGTAGACTGCCAAGGTCAGTAGTAAATGATGTAAAGTTCAAAACTCAGTAGTAAGTGATGCAGTGTTCAGCGGTCAGCAGTAATTGATGCAAAGCTTAGGGGATCAGTAATTAGTGATGTAGAGTGCAGAGGTCAGTAATAAGAGATGCAGAAGTCAGAGGTCAGTAGTAAGTGATAAGTAAGTGAAAGTTAAATGATGTGGAGTTCAGAGGTCAGTGGTAAGTGACGCAGTGGTCAGGAAACAGTAGTAAGTGACACAGAGTTCAGATGTCGGTGTAAAGCAATACTGGGGCTAGTAGGAAGTGATGCAGAGTTCAAAGGTCAGTAGTAAGTGACACAGAATTCAGTGGTCAGTAGTGACGCAGAGTTCAGAGGTCAGTAGTATGTGACGCAGAGTTCAAAGGTCAGTAGTACGTGACTCAGAGTTCAGCAGTGCTGCAGAGGTCTGTGGTAAGTGACACAGAATGTAGCATTCAGAATTGCTGCACAGGTAAGTAGTAAATGATTATGTGGTTTCCATAATGTTTAATGTTTATGGGAAGATTTTCGTTGAAATGAATATCTAGTGACAATGTCTCTATAAAGGAATTAAGTTAGGTGACCGATGTGCTCATTGTGTGACGTTCTCAGTCATGGTATACAATTCAATACAAATGACATTGCACCATCTGTATACCCTTAGGGATTACAATTGCTACATCACAGCCAGAGAATAATAAATTACAATATTAATTTGATTGCTTATTATTAGCACATTGTTAATGTTTTGTGCAGTCTAACAAAAAAAATATACATTTTGCTGAAAAATAAAACTGTTTTCCTGAGTCAAAATATAATTACTTTTTTAATGTTGCCTTTCAGTTTTCCATAGCGGTGACATAAATTGTAGAGTGAATGTTCACAAGATCTTTACATTCCATTTGAAATTGATGTGACAAGTCTTAGCTTGAAGCCAATGTCCCTCTTCTATACTGCCCATTGCACACTCCCTTCCTGTGTGTTTTCCTACTTCCCCAATTGCTCTGCCACTCAGGAAGCTGTTTCCATTGCGTCTGTATCCTTACTGATTTTCCGTTCACACCGCAGGTCTGGCGAGGCTACATTCAGAGGAAGAGAACCAAGCAGCAAAGAGAAGAGGAAATGATCTTCCTGGGCATGGTAGGTTGTCCAGAGGACAGACTTTTCCAGAGCAACAATGTAATGTTTAGAGCACAACATTGGATCCTTAAGAAACAGGTGCAATCCGGTCTCTTTCTAGTTACATTTCAACTGAGAAACTTGGAAGAAAATAAGTGCATGTAGGAACTCTTGTTTGGCTGTAAATGCAATGCTGTCATAGAGACAGGCACAAAGCTTGTATACCAAACTTTGATAATGCCAGGCAATGCAGTTATGCCACACTTTAAAGCAGGGGTGTCAAACTCAATTCCATGGCGGGCCACATCAGCATTATGGTTGCCCTCAAAGGTCTGGTTGTATCTGTAAGACTAAATGTCCAGAGCATCCTAACACCCCCCCTTACATCACAGTGCACCCCCCTTACTTGCTGCGGCCGGGAAGAATCTGGGAGTGAAGCTGGGAAGCAGAAAGTGCAGGGTCTGGAGGAGGACCTGACAGGGCTGGAGTCAGCTGCCAGTGTCTGCTACATTCTGATACCAGGGGAGTTGGAGATGAGGTTGTGCTGCAGCTGCAGGATCTGCAGGAGGAGTTCCTTCCTCCTCTCTGCTGCCAACTGCTGAGACCAGTGGTGGAGGGTTGCAGAGATGAGCCTCTCTGCAGCTGCATGGGGAAGTGTAGGATCTGGCGGAGGAGTTCTGTCCTCCTCTCTTCTGCCGACTGCTGAGACAAGGGGGTGCACCGCTGCAGGAGAGGTCTGAGGGCCACATGAAATGGCCTGGAGGGCCATATTCGGCCCTCAAGCCTTGTGTTTGACACCTGCGCTTTAAAGTATATGTGAACCCTCACCTTGCTACATAACCCATTCAGTTTAAAATAGAAACAATACATATGCAATACAATACATAGAAAAAAAATTATAAGTAACTTTTCCCCCTTTTTTATAATTGATCATATACCCTCTGTTCTCAGCTGTGTAGGGAGCTAAGAGAGCTGGGGAAGGAGAGACAGCATCACACTGAACAATGAATGGCTGTGTCAACAGAAGTTCATTGAGTTCTCAGCACAGCTAGAAAAACTGACTACACTGTGCTCTCCTGCCTAGTGTGGTTAGCTTCAATAGGAAAGCAGAGGGACTGACAGGACAACCAGGCATTTCACACAAAGGAAGCGATACAAAGAGAACAGGATACCCTTTCATACAAGTACATGGTACAGCAGGCACATAACAGAAATATGAAATGTTGGGTTTACATATTTTCTAAGGAAAGGTGATTGGCTGATTGCGCTGCAGGGAAAGATTGATAAGTAAGTGTTCAAAATGTTTGCAGTTCAAACCTTAACAAAAATGCTAGAATAACTATTTGACAGGCCTCAGAAAAATTCCTTTAACTAAGCAGGTGGTCAACATTAAAAATGAAAAGATCTAAAGTTTGTCTGCCCATGACTATATGAAGAAAGGCTTCACAGTGGATGGTGAGCTTGGCAACCACTGCAAGGGGTAGAGCACATGGTGTTTGGAGAATGGGCAAACCCTGGATCTTTATAGTTTTTCCTTTTTTTTTCATACAACTACTGCTGGAAGGCTTCACAAGAACAGTCATTGCATTCTTCCTTTAACAGTCAAAGGGAGCAGCCTCTTTTACCGCCACTGTGCAAAGGCACACTTTTCATACATTGTCCATATGTAAAGGTACAACAAAAAAGAGCCCAACTCCAGGAATAACTTTTTTTTTTTTTAGTTTTGGGTTGAGCAAGAAAGAGTTAGAACACCTGTCAGGTTCTGTGTCCTCATTAATTGCCCCTCATTTCGTATTTTTTGACACATTAGCTGGACAGGAAGAGAGAGGAAGCCTACCTAATGGGAACAGACATCAGTTAAATTCTGACAGTTCTAAACCTTCTTCACTTTCAGTCTGGTTTCTCACCCATCTGATAGAAAGGAAGTGAGGACACTAATGCTATACAATTCATTTTTAATATTCAAAACAAACTTCTCCATGTATCTATGTCTCCAGGCTTTCTTTTGCTGAGAAACCGTTGGCAGTGGCCATCTTGAGTAAGGGCAGATGATTCATGTAGCAGTTACTTCCTGGAATCCATCTATCCTTAACTCAGGCATTGGCTGAGCTGAGAACCCTCCCCTCCTGAAGACTCCTGGGATATATGACATAATTTGCCTAGGCATGGAAACCAGGAAGTAAATGAAGGAATGCAAAGAAAAAAGGTTAAAACAAGTAAATATGATATACTTTCCTATCTATTTACTAATGCAAACAGCATAAGGATTAGAAATAGTCCATGCGGATTGAGAGAGTGAAGTTCCACTGTAAGTCCCGGGTGCCTGCACCCCCTGCTGCATGCTATAGTTCCTTCCACTGGGCCTTATTTTATTGCTGGTTTCTATAGTGATATAGGCAGGAGAATCCACAGAGTGCAGTAGGAGACCAAGCATCCAACACACCCTTAGGCTAGGTTCACACCTATGCATTTTGCGTTTGATCTGTTTCTGCGGTGTGTTTTTGCACGTGTTTTTTACACATTTTTGATGCGTTTTGTTTTTCTTGTTGCTAGGCAGATTAAAATGCACTACATACTTTTCTGCAGCGTTTCCATTGCAGTCTACAGAACCAAAAACACAACTTTTTGCGTTTAAAAAAGTCCCTGACCCTTTCCGAAAAACGTTTGGGTGAAAACGCAGAGATGTGAACCTGTCCCATAGAAAATCATGTTAAATGGATTGTAGTGCGTTTCTGCAAAACGCTGCAGAAAATGCAGGGTCAAGTGCACTGGGTGTGAAGGGGTCATTACATCTGCAGGAGAACAAAGAGCAGGGCCCTCTATTTCCTCTTGTACCAAATTGTATTGTAACTGTAATGTCTACCTTCATTTTATAAAGTACTGCGCAAACTGTTGGCGCTATATAAATCCTGTATAATAATAAGAGGAATAGAAGATTATTATTATTATTATTATAATACAGAATTTCTATAGCGCCAACAATTTGTGCAGTGCTTTACAATATAAGATAAGCCTAAGTCCTCATTCACACTGGATGTTTTTATAGCTGCTGTTTTTGGCTTTTGGCATTTTTTTCTACAGCCAGTAAACTCCCCAGCATGTTATCCTATGTGTCCATACACACATAGCCTTTAATCAGCGTTTTTTTGGCAGGGGCGTTTTTTGGGGGGAAAAAAGCTAGTGGGTTTTTAGCTGTAAAAACTTTGTAAAATGCGGCAAACCGTTGTTTTTTAGCAAAAGTTTAATTTTTTTGTGTAAAAAGGGCTTAAAAAACACAAACTCTGCTGAACACTAATGCAAAAATGCTGCCAAATGCTGAAAAACGTGCGTTTTTAATGCAACTTTACACTGCTAACAAAACCGGCGTTATTAAAACGCCCAGTGCTCATGGAGCCTTAAAAGGTTTACCAAACCTTGCCACTGCCAGTAAGCCAAGGTTCACATATATGCAGTGTGGTACATCGCATGTGATTCGCACAGGAACTGCACCGCACTCCTGTGCAAATCACATGCGGTTTGTGTGCGGTGTGATCGGACCCATACATTTTGTATGGCTCTAATCACACCGCACCCTCACCAAAAAGGCGCAGGACCCTTTTTTTGGTCCGCACTACAATCGGATTGCATGGGTATTCACACCTATGCGATCCGATTCTGCACATTGCACCGTGTTTTGCGGACATACACACCCGCAGCGGTTCACATGAACGTGGTGCGATTCTGATGCGGTGCGGTAAAACGTGGCAAACCGTTGTTTTTTTGTGTAAAAAAAGGCTAAAAAATGCAAACGTGGCTAAACATTAATGCACAAACGCTACAAAACACTGAAAAACTTGTGTTTTTAACGCAACTTTACACAGCTAACACTGCCGGCGGTATTAAAACGCCCAGTGTGCATGGAGCCTTATACGTTTTACCCAACCTTACCACTGCCAGTAAGCCCGGGTTCACATATATGCAGTGCGGTAAATCGCATGTGATTTGCAGAGGAACTGCACCGCATTCCTGTGCAAATCACATGAGATTTGTGTGCAGTGCGATCGTATCCATACATTTTGTATGGTTCTAATCGCACCGCACCCACTCCAAAAACGCACAGGACTCTTTTTTTGGTCCGCACTAGAATCGGATCACATGGGTATTCACACCTATGCTATCCAATTCTGCACATCGCACTGCGTTTTGCGGACTGCTTTCGGGGTGTTGTTAACACACACACCCACAACGGTTCGCATGAACGGGGTGCGATTCTGGTGCGGAAGTTTGCTGCAAATTCCGCACCGCATCAGTGTGAACCAGGGCTACAAGCATCATTAAATGCCTAGTAAATCTATGAACTGTTGAGAACGTCGAAATACCATCCAGGTGGCCAAGGTAGAAGTGTGCCGATCTAATTGATCATATTGTGCATTTTTTATCTTGGTGATGGAAGGAGAGGTTTCCAGACAAGAAATAAACCATTTAGTTACCCATTCCATTTGGACATCAACCACAAAATGATAACAGCATTACATTGTATGAATAGGTGCTGAAAACAAGGGTTAACCAAAATGGTAGGAGGCATTCCGGTAGGCGGTGTGGGGGGGGGACTTTAATGATCTGGTCTTGGCACATACACTATTTAGTAATAGTTTTTTTTTTCTGTATCTTTGAGCTTCTCAATATCATTTTTCACTGTCTGATATGTGTGACATAAACCGAAAAGAAAAAATGATGAGCATATGCTGAAAACTAATGTCTTGCACTTAATGCAGCATCTCAGGATGTAATAGAAAGGCACTCACTGTGTGGCATTAATATAGCGTGATACATAGTCTTTACAGTGTAAAATGACAGAGTCTCAGCACTATGGTGGATAATGGCTTTGTACACACGCAGGGAGCTTCTTTGCAGTTGTGCTGCCTTTCTGAATACATTCTATTTATATCGGCACAATCTGCCTGACAAATTAGCTCTTATGGACACTTTGCATAAATATTTATGCCTGTGTTTGCGTGGGGGCAGAACAGTTTGATTTACAGGGTAATGTTATGTTTAATGACCCACTTTCCCCTCACTGCAGCGCCAAAGCCACATATCAAAAATACGGCACGTTTAAAGATAGCACGCAGAGCCGACACTGCTGGGCCCTGTTTAACTCTTCATTCACTATAGTATTTTATGCCACTGTGTAACATGTTGCAGCCTCAGAAAAATAATTACTTTTCTGTATAGCAGGGCAGCAAAACAATTTTGGAGGTTTAGGAAATAGTGGTTTGGAGGTTTAGGTGATAGTAATCGGGAGAAGTGCAAATGAAAAGGGCTTGTAGGCCTAACTAATTCCCAAACTCTCTCGGGTATGTTTGCAAAAAGAATTTTGCATAGCAATTTGCTAAATGAAAGTGCATAAGCACATGTACAGTCGTTCTGTGCTAATGGGGCAGTGCTTGACGAATGTTTTCCATTGATTTAAAATGGAAAGAACCGCACTTGGCCACTAGATGTAACTACGTATTATAAGAATGTGCCATTTAGTGGCCAAATAAGAATTTTTCATTTTAAATTAATGAAACACATTTGACCAGCACAGGAAATTACCTAATAATATAGGCACAAAATGATTGTAAATGCAATTTTACTGGGCAAATTGTTATACAAATTTTTATAAATATTTGTTAAAGTGGTTGTAAACCTCAGACATGAAATCTGAACAAAGCATATCCCTTTATACCAATATGGAAGAAAAATATATTTGAAATATATTTTAAAAATATTCTACCCAAATATATTGACATATATTTGAAATACTACAATTTTGGCCATATTCAATATATTTCAATAAGTATATATATATATATATATATATATATATACTGTATATATATATATATATAGAGAGAGAGAGAGACTGTATGTTGAATGCATTTTTATTACAAAATATATGAAATATATTTTTAAAAATACATTTCAAATATACTGTATGTCTTTAAAAATCCAAATCTACATTTTTGGAATGCATTTACAAATATATGTAAAAATATATGTTAAAATGACTTTGTTATATATTAAAAAAAATCTGAAGAATATAGTTAAAAATATATATATTTTTAAAAATATATATTTTTTAAATATATTCCTCAGATTTTTTTTTTAAATGTAAAAAAGTAATTTTAACATATATTTTTAAATATATTTGTAAAGGCATTCCAAAAAATGTAGATTTGTATTTTTAAAGTCATAGAGTATATTTGAAAATGCATTTCAACATACAGTATATATATATATTTATTTATTTATTGCAATATATTTTGCAATATATTGAATATGGCCAAAATTGTAGTATTTCAAATATATGTCAATATATTTGGGAAGAATATTTTTTAAATATATTTCTAATATATTTTTCTTCCATGTGGGTAGTGGGTGCTTGTCTCTATTAAGAGCAGTAAGTGTCATTTCTGTCTGCTGCTTCGTTCCTCCGCTACCATCATGAATTATTTCTGACAAGTTTTCCTGACACCAAGAGAAAAATTGTGACGTGGAGCGGGGGGGGGGGGGGTGTCCCTTCCCATCAATCAGCTCTCAGAGCTCTCCTCACTGAGCTCTGCAGAGTATAACTTCAGCTCTCTGCCACCCCACACCCCCCCCCCCCTTTTTCTGAGCTCTTTGAAGGAATGTAGAGAAGAGAATACTGCAGATAAGCAGGCACAACTCATGTTGAAAGATTTGTTTCATCTCTGTGTATCACCTGAGGCCAGACATATCACTGGGTATATGGAAGGGATACTTTAATGGCTAGAAGTCTTTCTGTAAAGGCTGCCAAACACAGCTGTAAAGGCTCAGCTCAAATTTCAGTTGATTCATACTGGTGGCACCACCTGGCTGGGCAAAATTCAATTGTTTAATCAACTTTTGTAGGAGTCAGGTGGGACATTTGGCTGAACAGTGCCTGCATCTGATCAGAAGATACACTGGAGCTAATTGTCACAATACAATAGCCAGCAGCGAAGATCCACCCATCCATGCTGTTTAGAATGGAAGGAGATATCTGATTTCTTTTGTTCAGCCCATAGGCAAAAGTAAAGAAATCATAGTGCGCATGGCCATCTTAAGTCGGTATTGTTTGTTGGCTGTTACTGGAGTCACAATCCAATTGAAGAAAAAAAAATTCTAAATTCATTTTATTTAATAATGTTTTAAAAGTTTTTTCCTGTTCAATATTTTTTTATTAGTTTTTGTATAAGGAAAGTTGATCAAACATTGCAAAAGTGCTTCTGCAACAAAACCAAAGACAATACAAAATGTAGTATTGTAGAACTGCACAAAGAGGTTTGTCAGCCAGCTAACCAAGGACACAAACAGGGACTGCAACCAAATGCGAGAGTGATAACAGCCAACAGGGACAGCGATAACACATGGCCTTAGGGCCATGGCACAATGTAGGGGAATGAAACCAGCAATCCTGAAGCAATAAAAGAACTGAAGGGGGAGGGTAGAGGAAAAAAAAGAGGTGGGAGGGGCAAGGGGGAGAGTTACCCCTGGTTCACATCTGTGCGGGTGGTGCCGTTGCGGATCCGCACAAAAATCTGTGCAGCCGCACCATCCACACAGAGGAATGTGGACCCGTGGGCGGGTACTATTAAGTCTAATGGCATGTCGTCCGCACTGGAAATCGCAATGGTACTGGGAACCGAGGTTCCTGTGCGGGCTGCGTTTTCCAAAGAAGCGCAGGTACTTCTTCCCTGCGTGTCCTGGGGCACGAGATTCCATTCAAATGACACAAAACGTGGTCTGAAGGAATGCGGAGATGTGATCCTAGCGTAGTCCTGGTTTACATCTGTGGGGGTGGTGCCGCTGCGGATCTGAACATAAATCCGTGCAGCCGCACCACCCGCACAGAGGAATGTGGACCCCGTGGGCGGGTGCCATTAATTCTAATGGCACACTGCCCGCACTGTTAATTGCAACCGTGCTGGGAACCAATGTTCCCGTGCGGGCTGCGTTTTCCAAAGAAGTGCAGGGACTTCTTCCCTGCGTGTCCTGGGGCACGGGATTCCATTCAAATGAATAGGCTCTTGTGCCCACTTGCAGGAATGCGGAGATGTGAGCCTAGCGTAGTCCTGGTTCACATCTGTTCACATCTGTGCGGGTGGTGTCGCTGTGGATCCTCACATAAATCTGTGCAGCCGCACCACCCGCACAAAGGAAAGTGAACCCGCGGGTGGGTGCCATTCTAATGGCACGCCGCCCGCACTGGAAATCGCAACCGTACTGGGAACTGAGGTTTGTGTTTACAAGTGTTTACATATGGGGGTCACTTTAAAATGTGAGTGCTAACGTTTATGTGCGCATAACCGCACATGGTATTTTTTGTAATGTATGCGCAAAAGCTCCCAGGAGCCACAACAACAAGCATATCTCACTCCTAATATACTGTACAGCCGTATGCAAGAGCCCTAAAACTGACCTTTTTTTCACTTAGTTAAAGAAGAAATATCATTCCATTTGTATTGCTGTGTTCTTTCCCCCTTAGGACAAAGTACACATTGTACTTTGTCCCTTCTTGCTATGACATGTCTAAAGACAGATCATCCGCCTACCCACCTGACAACACAGCTAGCAAGGAGACAGCTGCTTTGATAGACAGATTGCCCGAGACAAGCGCCAACACAAGGAATGCAGAGGGAGGGGAGCGCGTCAGCCAGACATGCTTAGGGCTCATATACACTGCAGCTTATAAATTCAGATTTAAGAGCTGTTCAGCGTTTTTTTTCAGCAGCCCCTGAACTCACCCTAATGTTTTCCTATGTGTCCATGTACACATCTTCGTTTACAGTCATTTACAGGCATTTGTTTACAGTCGTTTTTTTGAACACAGAAAACTTGCGTTTCCGCAGTCAATTTTATCAGCGTTTCAAACATAAAATGCTTGTAAATGTTTGTAAACGCGGTTAAACGGATCTAAACGCGGCAAATCACGTTTATAAGTGTTTGTGTCTGAAAATTTTTTTTAACTCTTCCAGTTCCCAAAGCTGTCCAGAGCCTTTTTTTGTCATGAAAAATGCATGCAAAGCGTTTTCAGTGTACTCAGATGGACAAAACACTGAACACAGGATGTTCACATCAATGTACACATTGTAATGACCAATTCACACCTCACGCCTCTCCCACCCTTGGCAATAAAAGATATGTTAATGACCATTCACTCCTCAAATTCCTCATGAAGACCCCCTGCCAGGTGGCCTTAATGACTCACTCCACCAGACACCTATCCCACCCTTGGAAACAAAAGAAATGTTAATGAGCAACTCACATCTAATTATCTCAACACATACTGCTGTCTCTGCTTCTACTGTGTGTATTTGTCTGAAACAGTCTGAAATAGTTGATAATTTACCACTTTTCAGTGCATTCTGAGCATTTGGGAGGTTCTCCTCTGCTTATTTTTAAAAAACGCTTCTAAACGCACACGCACATAAACATGCATATACGCGCATAAACGTGTTATGAAAACGCAGCTAAACAGACGTTTTTTAATCTACGTTTTCCAGCAGTCAGTTTCGTTCAGAAGTGTCCTGTGTACATGGAGCCTTACATGGAGCACAGCCCAATCAGCACTACACAGCTTACAGCCAGGGGGAATGATTACGTCACTGCACAACAGAGGAGCGCCACATAAATGCATTCACTACACAAGGGGACACTGACAGCTGTGCTCCACTACCACCCAGCAACAAGTAGAGAAGGTTTGTGGGGAAGAGCCAACATGATGACATTAAGGAAAGAAAGAGATCATTTTGAATCAGATAATGATCAATAATGATGTTTTACAACAAACGCTACAAGGTATTTCAACATGATTTTCTGGAGCATTATTGTATTTTTAGGTCAAATACATTTTTATTCATCAGATTTTCAGGCTACAAAATATCACACAACGAAATACTTAAAAAATGTTGTATGTGGCATAGAAGAACAATGCCAGGGATAGAAGATACACGTACGTCTTTGAACATGGTATAAATGCAATAATCAGAAACCAACAGATATAGAAATAAACCCTGCAAGACTCACAAAAGAGATCCATGTAAGGAACAGAAAGCAAAAAAAAAACAGATGTATTAGGGAAATGCTCAAGCTACTGGGGAGCTATGCTCTGTAAGGGATTGTTCACACTTGACTCATTTCTAATGCTTGCCAAGCGCCCCTATAGGGTTTGACAGGCGTTAGGGAGGCGTTTTTAACGGTCCTCAAATGCTCCCCAAACGCCCTATGCGTATTTTTGAGGCATTTGCCAAGCATTAAACCGCACCACAAATGCCTATAATGAAGTTTAATGGTATTAACGCTCCACAAACGCCTGCCAGGAATTTGAGGAGCGTCACCATAGACTTCTGACTCCTCCTGACTCAACATGAGGCATCAATTTTGCTAGGACGCGACACTAACGCTTCAGTGTGAACAGCACTGTTTGCTGCCACGTGTAGAATTTTCATAGGCATTTGAGGAGCGTTAAAAACGCTTCCCAAACGCCTGTCTAACGACTGTCTAACAAAGCTAGTGTGAACGTAGCCTAAAAGAGTACTTGAGGATCACAATGTAAGGGGACCATTATTGCATTTTTAACCCTTCATGAGTGTTCTTGTTTCAAACACTTTAAAATAAGAATCTTGAGAAGTAATTTTTTCAGCTAAGTAGAAATCCATGTTTTTGATTGGTTGCCATAAGTTGTTAAATTCTATCGATCTTTGTTTAGGGCCAGTTTATACCATAGAAACGCAATCCGGATGCATTTCAGCATGTGTGTTTTTGACATGTTTTTGATGTGTTCCGGTGCATTTTTTGAAGCTGTCCAGTGCATTTTTTCCCCTCTTTTTATTCTTCATCTTAAATAAGGACGTGTGTTTTTGGTATATTCTGATACTTTTTTTAATGTGTTTTACCATGTTCCAGATTGTACGCCCCTTGAGGGTTAGGGACTGATGTGAATGTACAATATATATGTAAAGCACTGTGTAAATTGATGGCGCTATATAAATACTTGTAATAAATAAATAAATAGTTCCCATACAGTTCAGTGCAGACAAAATGCAGCATGTTCTACTTTTTTTCTGGAACTGGAACGCACTGGAACTGACCGCATTGGTGTGAACTATACCACTGGAAACCATCTAACCTACTATCCATACATTTTGGTGGTATGAACCAGCCCTTAATGTTATTTCATATGCCTGAAAATGTTGAAGTTTGTTGACACCCATAAGCATAATTTCAGAATTATGCCGCAGCTTTTTAGAACTTCCTGCCTAGACAGAAACATATTGCCATCTCGTTTAGATGATAAAAGGTATGCCTGTGGCGAAGATGTATAGCTTGCTGCAGAATTTTCTTCTGCCTAATGCACAGGAACACCTTAGCAATCTCAGCACATACTTCAGAGCTCAGGGATGTGTGTAGAGCTGCACTCCACTAACCATCTTATTGTTTGAGAAAACTGCACAATATGAACTAAGTGTTCTGATGGGTCTGCTTCTATTTGCAGAGGGAGCACACTGGAAGAAATATTTGTCCTGTTAGCAGAAAACATTTTCGTCTAATTTACTGCAAGACAAATGACTAAAGCTGAAGTAGATTGGTTGCAATTGTAAAGAAATTGGGACACGTGTCCTCCAGAACGTTTTGTTCGTACGCAGTGTGCTTCCTTGGAACCTCTATAGTGGGACATAATTACTGTAACATTTATTTGTTAAAAGCAAGCCTAGGGCCACTAAGAGAATAGTTTGTGTCATGGTTCATACAGCTGCCGAATTTTCATCTTTGGCTGTTTTGTTAAACACAGTATCTGTAGGTAAGTTGTTGAATGTAATGCATAGGGAGCCTTTATCGCTGTGGGGAACCAAATATCTTGGTTCCAGAATAAGACAGTGGTCTTGGAAAGCCAAAATTGAAATGATAGTGGAAAGCACTGGGCCTCAGAATTACCATATTTTTCGCTCCATAAGACGTACTTTTTTCCCCCAAAAAATGGGGAAAAATGTCTGTGCGTCTTATGGAGTGAATATGGAGCGGCTGGCCTGGTATTCCCGCTGCCGCCGCCGTGTTAGAGTACCGGGCCGGCCACTCTACTGTTCAGAAGAACCTGCTCCTTGGTCCTACCTGTTCCTCGGTCTAGCGGTGTCCTGCTTTCACCGGCCCTCTTCTCTCCTCAGCCTCGGCATCTTTAGTGTGGGCACCCGGCTGTGACAGCTTCACAGCCAGGTGCCCGCTGCGCATGCTTGAGAAGCACTGCGCTTTGTGAATGGCCACCTGTAGTCCTCTGGGACCTGTCACGTGTCCCACAAGACTACGGGGAGGACAACTCTGTGGAAGTGGGAGCAGGTACCTGTCAAATTCAGGTACCCACCCGCCCCTCGCTCCCTAAATGTCTGCAGTCTCTGGTCATCTCCTGTACTATGTCCGCAGTCTCTGGTCATCTCTTGTACTGTGTCCACAGTCTCTGGTCATCTCCTGTGCTGTGTCCGCAGTCTCTGGTCATCTCCTGTACTATGTCCACAGTCTCTGGTCATCTCCTGTACTGTGTCCACAGTCTCTGGTCATCTCCTGTACTGTGTCCACAGTCTCTGGTCATCTCCTGTGCTGTGTCCGCAGTCTCTGGTCATCTCCTGTACTGTGTCCGCAGTCTCTGGTCATCTCCTGTACTGTGTCCGCAGTCTCTGGTCATCTCCTGTACTGTGTTCGCAGTCTCTGGTCATCTCCTGTACTGTGTCCGCAGTCTCTGGTCATCTCCTGTACTGTGTCCGCAGTCTCTGGTCATCTCCTGTACTGTGTCCGCAGTCTCTGGTCATCTCCTGTACTGTGTCCGCAGTCGCTGTTCATCTCCTGTACTATGTGCGCAGTCTCTGGTCATCTCCTGTACTATGTCCGCAGTCTCTGGTCATCTCCTGTACTATATCCGCAGTCTCTGGTCATCTCCTGTACTATGTGCGCAGTCTCTGGTCATCTCCTGTATTGTGTCCGCAGTCTCTGGTCATCTCCTGTACTGTGTCCGCAGTTTCTGGTCATCTCCTGTACTATGTCCGCAGTCTCTGGTCATCTCCTGTACTATGTCCGCAGTCTCTGGTCATCTCCTGTACTGTGTCCGTAGTCTCTGTTCATCTCCTGTAGTATGTCCGCAGTCTCTGGTCATCTCCTGTACTGTGTCCGCAGTCTCTGGTCATCTCCTGTAGTATGTCCACAGTCTCTGGTCATCTCCTATACTATGTCTGCAGTCTCTGGTCATCTTCTGTACTATGTCCAATCTCTGGTCATCTCCTGTACTATGTCCGCAGTCTCTGGCCATCTCCTGTACTATGTCCAGTCTCTGGTCATCTCCTGTACTATGTCCGCAGTGTCTGGTCATCTCCTGTACTATGTCCGCAGTGTCTGGTCATCTCCTGTACTATGTCTGCAGACTCTGGTCATTTCATGCTCTATGTCTGCAGTCCATTGGTTCAGAATATTTTTTTTTCTTTTCCTCCTCTAAAATCTAGGTGCGTCTTATGGTCAGGTGCATCTTTTGGAGCAAAAAATACAGTAAATCCCAACTCCAGGAAAATGGAAAGTCCTGCCATGCAGTAAGGCTGCACCAACACTGCAGGGGTTACCTGCTTTTATCTGTCTAGTGGACCGTAAAAGCACTTTTACTTACCTGATCCTCTACCCCCCTGGCAGACAGCATGCCCCTATACTCTGGCAGTGGACTGTCCTTTGGTATCCTTATGTCCAATGCTGGACTATGGGCATCAGAGAATCTTAGACTGGGTGATAGGGTCAGGATGGGTCAGAGGATCTTAGACTGCAGAAGCATAGGGGAGAAGAAGCTGTAGGGACCGGGCCAGCAGGGGTGGAGCATCAGGTGTGTAAAAGTGCTGTACCTGGTCCCTCTAGACTAGCTAGCAGTTAACCCTTGCTGTGTGGGCGCAGCAAGTAAGGACAATTTTAGATTTCCCAGAGTTCAACTTCAAAATGTATATTATTATTGGATTAAAGTATTTTTTTGTATTTGATAGAGTGTGAAAAGGATAGAATCTCTGTCAGGTTCCTCTGTTGTTATATTAGTCCCTAATTTAAATATTAACTTTTCGTTACCAAGTCTATATTCTTCCACCCATTAAGCCCTGATGAAGGAGGCAAGGCTTAGCCTCCAGAACATGTAGGATTTATGTACCATTCTTGTTTGATTTTACATTGGGATAAATGTGTATATAAACTACAAAGCACAATGCGTCAATTCCATATCCACCTTTTCCAGCCACTGCTCAAGATGGCTGTGGTAGCGCTATGGAGAGCAAAAGCTGCCAGTCCAGTGACCAGACACCACTCTACTAGTGTTGTAAATATGAAAAGCTTTGGGAATCAATCTTCTTTGAAGGCTAAGTTCACCTTTATCCACATGTTACATGTTATACCTATATTTAGGGTGTAGCATGTTGAGCATCCACCACCTTCCCCTCCCTCGATTCCAAACACCCCCCCCCCCCGTGACAGCGGGTGGGGACCTTCTTCCCTCACCCACTGTAACAATTTGAAAACAGGGCAGCTGAGCAGGGCTCCGCCCACACAGCCGCATCATTCATTACCAGAGTTCTTGTGAATGAATGCCTACAAGTACAATCAGTCATTGCAGCTGACGGCTTGTAGTTCTCAATGTACTGAGAGGGCGCTAGTGAGCACTTTTGTAGTCCATTGAACTTCCTGGACTTCAGTAACTGCCTGCCATATCCGAGGTATGGGCAAACAGTGTACTGGCAGTATGCAAGAGCCTGACACTGCATCTGCGATCTGTTGATTGCGGATGCAATGCTTCACAGGCTCCTAAGAAAAAAATAATAAATGCACATTTCTAAATGCAAATAAAAATTGCATTTATCTTTTATTTTATCTCTTATTTTTTTTGAAGGTGAATTTATCCTTTTAAGGTTTTTTTGTTTTTTGTTCTAGCTGTAGATATTCACTCTCTCAAATTGTTTTGGAGATCTTTGTCACTGGGACTAAAAGTGAGGGAAAATTCAAAATATTAGATTGTCACCAGAACAGGAATTGAGGGAAAATCTTCTAAAAGACACACTTGTTCCAGTGACAACAGCCTAAAAGGGGATTTCTCTCAATTTGTAAACGTTTCTTCCGTCTTCCTGTTGTGTCTATAGAACAGGAAGTGAACGTAACTGTCCCCAATGGGACACATATGGCAGTAAACCATAACCGGTGCTTTCACCATGTCCTATTCTATACAAAAAGGAAAAAATGGCATTAGATATAATTTCATTATTTGTGGTGCTAGATTATTAATACATTTTATAAACTTGGTAGAAGAGAATTAGATTTTATAGAGGAAATTGGCATTGTTATGCCATGCTTAGTTTTGCTCATGGCTTTACTAGTTATTAAATCAACATTATATCAATATTATTTGACCATCAAAGAATCCATACTTTTTGATGGCTTGCACATTTCATGCTGAAAATCTGTTATATTTTCCTTATTCAGAGTACAATGCCCACAATGGAGAAAACTATACAATAGATGAAAATATACTTTGTAGCCATTGTATTTCTATATTTTTGCATTTTTCACCAGGGTTGTCTTACTGCACACCTCAAGGGCCAAGGCTTTGACCAACATGCAGTAGACTATGGCCAGGGGTGGCTAAGTGTCTTGACCTGGTTCACCTACTGGTGCGCTGTGGTTCTGTGGGCTGTAATTCCAGTGACCACGAGCGGGTGTCTCCCAGCAGCCAGCAGGTTCCTTTAATCAGTTCCACCTGGCCCCAGCTGCTGGGAGGGTACTTAAAGTGACACTAAAGCTTCTTTTTTTTTTTTCTTAAAGTAAAAAGCATGTCTATACTTACCTGCTCTGTGCAGTGGTTTTGCACAAAGCAGCCCAGGTCCTCTTCTTTTCATTTCTCCACCAGCGCTCCTGGCTCCTCCCCCTTGATCAGTGCCCCCAGGGAAAGCCATTTGCCCTGGGGGCACCGCTGCATGCTCATCCCCAAGCCGTTGCTTTACGCGTCCATAAGACACATAGAGCCGCGACTCGGCCCCGCCCCTGCTTTCTCCTCATTGGCTCCCTGGCTGTACTAGACAGCAGCGAAAGCCAATGGGCTCCTGCTGCTGTATCAGCCAATGAGAAGAAAGAGTCCCCAGGCAGCAGAGGCTGTCAAGAACTTTGCAGGATTGGAGGGAGCTCAGGTAAGGATTGGGGGAGCTGCACATGGGTGTTTTTTTACCTTCATACATAAAATATATGAAGGCAAAAAACCTTGAGCCTTTACAACCACTTTATGTCCCACCTTTGCTATTGCTCCTTGCGTCAGTGCTTTGATTGCCTTGCTGCCAGATCTTCATGACTGTTTATCTTGCTCTAGCCTTGCATCCTGTACCATTACTTCTGCTCCCCTTAATCCTGTACTCAGTCCTGATTTTGCCAGTTTTCCTTGTATTGCTGATATTTCCCTGCTGCTTATTATATGTACATATTGTATATAGTTAGTTTTACCGCCCTTAATGACTAGACCATTTTTTGCTATTCGGCACTTCACTATTTCAACTGATAATTGCGTGGTCATGCAGTGCTGTACCCAAATGAAATTTATATCACACAAAAATAGCTTACTTTTGGTGGTATTTGTTCACCAATGGGTTTTTTATTTTTTTTGTGATATAAACAAAAAAAGACTGAAAATAAAAAAAAACAATATTTTTTACTTTTGGTTAAAAAAAAAATATAATAAACTCAAAGTTAGTCAAAAGATTTCAGTTTGTTTTTCAATAGAGTTGTACAGTTTATAGGTCACATTAAAGGTAGAAAAAGTTCTGAAATGATTTATCTTTGTCTCATTTTTTCACATCACAGAAACCTGACATTTTAACAGGGGTGTGTAGACTTTTTATATCCACTGTGTGTGTATATGTATGTATATATATATATATATATATACACACTATATTTATTGCCAAAAGTATTGGGACACCCCTCCAAATCATTGGATTCAGGTGTTCCAATCACCTCCATGGCCACAGATGTATCAAATCAAGCACCTAGATATGCAGACTGCTTCTACAAACATTTGTAAAAGAATGGGTCGCTCTCAGGAGCTCAGTGAATTCAAGTGTGCTACTGTGATAGGTTGCCACCTGTGCAATAAGTCCATCCGTGAAATTTCCTTGCTACTAAATATTCCACAGTCAACTGTTAGTAGTATTATAACAAGGTGGAAGCAACTGCGAACAATAGCAATTCAGCCATGAAGTTGTAGGCCACGTAAAACGACAGAGCGGGGTCAGCGCATGCTGAAGCGCACATTGCTCAGAAGTCACCAACTCTTTGCAGAGTCAAGAGCTAAAGTCCTCCAAACTTTGTGTGGCCTTCAGATTAGCACAACAAAAGCGTGTAGAGAGCTTCATTGAATGAGTTTCCATGGCCGAGCATCTGCATCCAAGCCTTACATCACCAAGTGCAAAGCAAAGCGTCAGATGCAGTGGTGTAAAGCACGTCACCACTGGACTCTAGAGCAGTGGAGATGAGTTCTCTGGAGTGACGAATCACGCTTCTCTGTCTGGAAATTCAATGGACGTGTCTGGGTTTGGCAGTTGCCTGGAGGACAGTACTTGCCTGACTGCATTGTACCAAGTATAATGTTTGGTGGAGGGGGACTATGGTGTATGGTTGTTTTTCAGGGGTTGGGCTTGGTCCCTTAGTTTCAGTGAAGGGAACTCTTATGGCATCAGCATACCAAGACATTTTGGATAATTTCATGCTCCCAAATTTGTGGTAACAGTTTGGGGATTGCCCCTTCCTGTTCCAGCATGACAAAGCAAGGTCCATAAAGACATGGATGAGAGAGTTTGGAGGAACTTGACTGGCCTGCACAGAGTCCTGACCTCAACCCGATACAGCGCCTTTGGGATGAATTAGAGTGGAGACTGCGAGCCAGGCCTTCTCGTCCGACATCAGTGCCTGATCTCACAAATGCGCTTCTGGAAGAATGGTCAAACATTCCCATAGACACACTCCTAAATCTTGTGGACAGTCTTACCAGAAGAGTTGAAGCTGTTATAGCAGTAAAGGGTGGGCCAACTCAATATTGAACCCTACGGACTAAGACTGGGATGCCATTAAAGTTCATGTGCGTGTAAAGGCAGGGGTCCCTTGTGCGTGTAAAGGCAGGGGTACTTTTTGCAATATAGTGTATATCATCTCAGTTTCTGTGTGTAGCTACATATATCTGGTCATCCCAGCTGCAGACTCCTGACACTAAGCTGCCTGGAGTGGCATGCGTTCTTGTGTATAATAAAAATATTCAGACTGAGGTAATTCCTGCTAGTTTGGTGTAGCCATTCTCAACCAGGTTTCCGTGAAACCCTGGGGTTCCTCCAAAGGTTTCTAGGGGTTCCTTTAACTTTGACTGATTGATCTCTCATTTGATGGTGCCTGCAAGGTTCCAGGGCCAACACCACTTGGTAATGTCAGAGGCATGATATCAATTGCCTTTTTTTTAACTATTTGTAAAGGTGGCATTCTGAGTACATTGGAAGCAGGGCTGCTTCCCACTCACCCACAATACATTGGTTTCAGCAGTGGTTCCCCAAGACCTGAAAATCATTCAAGGTTTCCTCAAGGGTAAAATGATTGGAAAACACTGATTTAGTTTAATACTAAGGCTAACCAGTGGGGGGGGGGGGGGGTCACTAGATAGTCGGTTTAGGGTGCAGTAAGTGTATCAGTCCTTGGTGTGCATATTCATTTACTCTTTGAGCTAATTCTTTATTAGTAAATACGATTTATTTAAACCCCAAAATGAGAGTGGATGCATGGGGCTGGACGACATGAATAAGACAACAGTTTCTTAAATTTTCTCTATCTATCTATCTATCTATCTATCTATCTATCTATCTATCTCTATATAAATATATATATGTAAATCTATCTGTCTGTCTGTCTGTCTGTCTGTCTGTCTGTCTGTCTGTCTGCCTGATTGTCTATTTATCTGTCTATCTAAAACAGGAAGATGCCTGATCTGTTGGAATTGAAGATCACTGTGTGGATTTCTGATTGGTGGATAATTATTTAAATGATTACATGGAGAGGATATGAAAAGCATCAAAATAAGTTCTTGCAATTCAGACACCTTGAGTGTTTATTGCCATTGAAATTGAGATTTGTCGCAATGAGATTTTGTCATTCACTTCTTACCCTACAATAAAAAAGTGCATTCAGTTTCCATTGACTTCCCAAGTATTTATTTCTTTGGTGGTCATATAGTTCAGATACCTGCTGTTTTCATCACATCCTTTCTTTGTATGGCTATGTTTGCATATGCACCATGCCAGGAATATGCTGATGATGAAGTGCATAAACTGTATGCTGTAATGTAAGCCAGGAACAGCAATGTTTTGTCTTGCCATACCAGAGAACTAAATGACCAGCAGATTAATAACCTTGGCCTATATTCATTTCTTCTTTGAAGTGTGGTCTGATTGTATTGTGTATTTTGGAGCAGGAGTGAGCATTGGCCTATGACAGAGTTTTTACAAAGCATGTTGTGTCGGTTTTTGAACGCAGAAGTTAGGTCCTTATTCGTTCTTTGCATGTGCCAGTCCCAGACACTGCTCTGTTATGACACAGCCCTGAAGGTTTTAACGATGGCTCATCTCTGCTGAAGTTACTTTATTAATGAAGTCTCTGCGAGTGCATTAATCGCTTGGCTTTCAGAGCTAATGGGCTCCTTCTCGCCCCGACATTCCCCCTCACCCCACTCTCTGCTTGTGCTGATATGTCCTTCCATAACTGCCTTCTCCTGTTTAATGTTCTCTGCCGGCGCCCAGCACGCACATTGAGCAGCTGTTCTGGGTCATTAGCCCGAGGATGCAAGAACTGAAGTGGGCCTGCACTTTGGAGAATGTCCATTAACAAGCACCCAGCATCAGCAACCCCCCCCAATCACTCTAGCCATCACACACACCAGTGGGGAGGTATGATGTATGGCACGGCACTTCCATATACGTTTATTTAATGCACCAGGCCAATTCCTTTCAGTGCACAAATATTTTTCTTTACAAATTGCCTTCCTGGTCACTTTATCATCCTTATAAAAAAACTCTCTCTAGAGTCCTCCTCTATTTGTCTGTTCCAGTGTACAGTCCTAGAGATTGCGTCATTGTATTATTCACTAGCTGCTGGTCCACATATATCAAGACGTTCCCATACCTGTGCAGACTAATCTAATGTACGGTGACGCGGACATTTGTTTAGCATTGCATGGATTGCAGAACACTGATCTATAAGAGGGGTCAGAAGAAATATTCAGTTACACAGTGGCCTAGAGGTCACTGCCTGATCATTTTAATTGACTTTCTCCAGGCTTAACATATTATTGAATAGAAATTTCTAGAGTACAGAATAATCTTTCTTGCACTATGATTGGTTGATGACATAGTAGATCCAATAATAATGTTGTTTTCTCATTGAGCAATGTGGAACTGAATGCTAACAAGTTAGTAATTATGGAAATCTTTATTCTAGTGGGATTTTGATAAATTAGATGAGCTATTGTGCTGAGAGTGAATATAGATTAATAAAAATGCTTTTGATTCTTCTTTACAAAGTCAAAATCTAAGAGGTAAAGGTATGTGGAAAAGAGCTATTACTGTCAACACTGTACCTAAAAATTGCATTTTTTCTACATACCTACCTGTAAAATCTATTTCTTGGAGTACATTGGAGGCTATTCATGACTATGTGGGTTATAGGCCACCTATAGGCGAATAGACACTGGCTGACCAATCAGAGAGGAGATGCTCCTCTTTATAACCCCTCCTATACAAGAAGTACTTCAGTTTTTGTAGCAAGCAATGAAAATTCCAGAAAGAGGGGCGGGACCTCTGTGTCCCATGATGTACTCCAAGAAATGGATTTTACAGGTAAGTATGTAGAAAAAATCCAATTTTCTTTCTCGTACGGAACACAGAGCAGACTATTCATGACTATGTGGGATGTGCCAAAGCAATAAGAAATGTGAGGGGAGGGTGACACCATGATAGCCACCGTCAATAATCCCTCAGGGCCTACTCAGCCGCCTGTAAAACACTGCAGCGAAAGGCAGAATCCTCTGTGGCTGTGACATCCACCTGGTAGAACCTTGTAAATGTGTGAACCGAGGACCATGTAACGGCTTTGTAAACCTGAGCACTGACGCCTGATGGCGGATTGCCCAAGATGCCCCCACACTCCTGGAAGAGTGCCTTCACCCGAAAGGGTTGGATTTTACTTTACAAATCATAGGCTTGAATGATCAATTGGTGGATCCAATGAGAAGCAGTCACCTTGGATTCCACCTGCCCCTTCCTAGGCCCCTCTGGCAGCACAAATAGAGTATCTGACCCACTGACCTGTGCAGAGATATGCAGAGATCTTTGTCTTGCTGACTGAGGCCTAGGAAAGAATGAAGGCAGAAATATGTCCTGATTGAGATAAAAACTAGAAACCTTGTTCGGTAAAAAGCACTGATCAGGCCGAAACATCACCTCATCATGATGCAAAACCAGAAATGGTTTTCTGTAAGATAGGGTTGCCAGCTCTGACACCCTTCTTGCAGAAGTGATTGCCACTAGAAACAACACCTTATGAGTCAACAGGACCAGTGGAATCTCTCCAATAGGTTCAAATGGTGGCTTTTGTGAAACCTCCAAAACCAAGTTCAAGTCCCAAAGACACAAAGGCAACCTGACTCGTACCAACACCCAAATTCTTCTGCAACCCTGTTTGAAGAAACAAAAGAATCCTGCCAATCACATACTTTCATGGGTGCCATTTTTGAACCTCACACCAGACAATATAAGCCTTCCAGGTTCTGTAATAAATGTTCCTAGAAACTACCTTTCAAGCACCAAACATGATGGGGATGACAGAATCTGACACGCCCCTATCCTTCACTTTCTGGGTTTAAATAGCCACGCCGTCAAATTTAGCAACTGTAATGCTGGATGCAATATAGGACCTTGAGACAACAGGTCAGGCTGAAGGGCCCACGGTCCATCTACTGCCATTTTCAGTATGTCCATGTACCAGGACCTCCTGGGCCAGACCGGAGCAATCAGTATAACCAGAATAGACTACTCCTGAATCCTGTGTAAAGGACACACCAGCAGCTGGATCGGAGGAAAGGCATAAATCATTGAGAACTTGTTCCAAGGAATCACTAAGACGTCTACCCCTGCTGTACATGGGTCCCTTACGCTGGACTCAAAAAGACCAACCTTGTTGTTGAACCTGGATGCCAATAGATCTACATCCGGCTCACATAGTTACAGCAAGGCAATGTTTCAGAGTCTCGCAGGACCCCTTCATCAGGCATGTCACATGCCTGATGAAGGGGTCTTACGAGACTTCGAAACGTTGCCTTGGTGTAATTATGTGATCGTTCATTAAAACTTTTGGACCCATATTGGTGATCCTCAGTGTACTGGTGACATTCTCACTTCCCGATCCCTCTTCTTAGTCCCTTGAGAAACTGATGCAATCATCCCAGCAATCTTATCTTCTAAACCCGGCTAAGGCTGAAGCAAGATCATCCTTGGTTACAAATGCTGAGGCAAAAGCCCTAGTAGTAGCCACAATGCCAGATAGACACAGCAGCTCAGACTGCCCAGTCGCTTCTGGCCTTTCAGGAGAGGATATTACTGCAGACCTTCAACTAGGTTCTCAGGACCTGGCCGTGGTACATTAGTGCCCTTTCCTGCTGCACCTCCCCCATTCCACTTTCTGGAAGACATTACTTCAGATAGCGCAAACCTGTACATCTCCACTAGTAACACAGCTCTGCATAGCAGAGCAATACAAAGCAGCGTGCTTACACAGTAAAACACAGCACACATAGTAAAACACACACAGCACACAGTTAACCCTTTTATCATCCCAGATGTTAACCCCTTCCTTCCCAGTTTCATTAGTACAATGTCAGTGCTTTGTATTAACATTGATCACTGTATTGATGTCACTGAAATTACGTTAACGGAGGCATTCGTAAACTGAGGTATGCCTGTATTTGGTTAAAATGTAGCTGAGCAGTACTGTGACATATCAAACTCACAATATGGTAGCCCTCACAAAGGCATTGGTTGTTTCATTTTAGATTAGAACATTCAGAGATTCAACTTAATGATTTTAAGATATTGATGTAATGAAAACAAAGGAAAAAATGTGTAAGAAAATATTTACAGAAAAATATATTATAAACCGACACGTAGCAACAGTAAAATAAACAGGATTAAAAATGAAACGTACCTAGCAAAGTTTGCCTGGTCTTCAGTTCCATGCAGAGTAAGTCCAATATAATATATCAGAGGCACTGGCTCTCAGAAATGACCCTAAGCATTACTTCATAGTTTCTATGGTAAGTGAGAGCTGTCACTGAGCCAACCCTCACCCAATCAAAAGGTCAGAGGTTGTGACATAAGACCGCTGAAGTGTTTAATTATACTTCAGAAGGCTCATTTAGTGCCAGTTATTCTAATCATACCTATATTTCCAAATAAAAGGGTTTTACAATCTAACAACCAGCTATTGAAAATAATGCAATTACAGTTCATTAGAGACCAAATTTGATATGTACAGTGCCTTGAAAAAGTATTCATACACCTTGAAATTTTCCATATTTTGTTATGTTACAACCAAAAACATAACGTATTTTAGTTTCAAAATTTTTTTCATTAAGTAGTTTTACAAAAACAAGTAGTACGGATAGTACAAATAAACAGTGTACCATCATACATACAGGTATAAGACACCTATAACAATGAAATGTGCCACAAACAGTTGACATTTAAGGCAATACACATATTACAACCAAAAGGAGAGTAAGTGTATCTCGCCTAACCAATATATAAAAAACAATACATAACAGAGGAAAGGAAAAGAGAAAGCAAAGAAAAGAGTGGAAGAAAGGGTCAAAATGAGGGATTTTAAGGCACAGAGATGTATTGAATCCACAGGTTCCATGTGTTATCAAATTTTTTTGAATTGTGCAGGACACAGATGAGTTTGTCATTAACCATAATCCAGTTTAGTTTCTTTTTCATAAATGTATTTTATTGGGATTTTATGTGATAGACCAACACAAAGTGGTACATAATTGTGAAGTGAAAGGAAAATGATAAATGGTTTTCAACATTTTTTACAAATAAATATCTGAGTGTGGCATGCATTTGTATTCAGCTCCCTTTACTCTGATACCCCTAACTAAAATGTAGTGGAACCAATGGCATTCAGAAGTCACCTAATTAGTAAATAGAGTCCACCTGTGTGTAATTTAAACTCAGTATTAATACAGCTGTTCTGTGAAGCTCTTAGGCAGGGGTGTCAAACTGGTGGCCCTCCAGCTGTTGCGAAACTACAAGTCCCATAATGCCTCTACTTTTAAGAGTCATGCTTGTAACTGTCAATCTTGCAATGCCTCATGGGACTTGTAGTTTGGCAACAGCTGGAGGGCCACCAGTTTGACACCTGTGCTCTTTGGGGTTTATTAGAGAACGTTAGTGAACAAACAGCATCATGAAGGCCAAGGAACACACTAGACAGGTCAGGGATAAAGTTGTGAAGTTTAAAACAGTTTTAGGTTATAAAAAAATCCAAAGCTTTGAACATCTCACAGAGCATTGTTCAATCTATCATCCAAAAATGGAAAGAGTATGGCACAACTGCAGACTTACCAAGACATGGCCGTCCACCTAAACTGACAGGCCGGGCAAGGAGAGCATTAATCAGAAGCAGCCAAGAGGCCCATGTTAACTCTGGAGGAGCTGCAGAGATCCACAGCTCAGGTGGGAGAATCTGTCCACAGGACAATTATTAGTCGTGCCTTTATGGAACAGTGGCAAGAAGGAAGCCATTGTTGAAAGAAAGCCATAAGACGTCCCATTTGCAGTTTGCCAGAAGCCATGTGGGGGACACAGCAAACATGGAAGAATGTGCTCTGGTCAGATGAGACCAAAATTTAACTTTTTGGTCTACAAGCAAAACGCTGTGTGTGGCTGAAAACTAACACTGCACATCACCCTAAACACACCATCCCCACCGTGAAACATGGTGGTGGCAGCATCATGTTGTGGGTATGCTTTTCAATGGTGTATCCCATAAAATCCCAATAAAATACATTTACGTTTTTGGTTGTAACATGACAAAACGTGGAAAATTTTAAGGGGTATGAATACTTTTTCAAGGTACATTCACTGTACATTATGCACATCCTACTTAGAGAGTCTAGTGTACCCTGTTAGGCTTCTGAACCTGGTAGTGTAGGCGTGTTTGTTGTCTTACTTTTATTTTCTTATACAAGTAATGTAACCATTTTTATAAAAATAACTCCATCACAGCAGGAAGTATGGAATTTGAGTACAATTGGGAGTTGAGATGTATAAAAGTGTAGTTTCAGATCAAAGATCAAATAAAACAGACGTATATATCTGTATTTGCTTCTCAATGGTTTTACAAATTGTTTATGACAGAGCTGCATTAAATCTTTGCAGACTCTGCTATATACTGTTTATGATACTTCTAGAGGTTTTATGACCCCCTGCATTGCATCCAACTTTTTCCCTTGTCCGTTTTCTTTTTTCAATGGGTACCTCACTGTCTGCATAGCACAGACATGAGATTTAGGCCTCGTGCACATGAACAGATGAATTTATGCCTCTAATGTGGCGTCTTTAACAGCGTTTATATGTGTATTTATGTGTGTTTATGCTTGTATGTGTTTATAGGCATATGAGTGTAAATTCATTCTATTGGATAGAATATTAATTTATTCCAGCCACTAGAATAAGTTTACACACATATGTATACGTGTATGCGTGTAAATTATGCTCATACGCTCCTCTCCAAGCGCAACTTTGGATCATTTTTTATGCCCCTGAAAACTGTGCACATATGCACACATAAATGCCTGGATATGCATGACCCAATAAATAACATGCAACTGTGTTCATGGACATTAAAAAAAAAATAATGCCAGATGCCCCTAATGCCCGTATGCATGAAGCTTTAAATCTGACATTTCTGTTACTAACTTGCACATTTCAGGGAAAATTAGGGTGTTATTGTGTGCAAATGTGGCTTTCCCATTCTCTCCATGCAGTTTGGAGTTATCATTATTGTCAAAAATACATCCTAATCCCCAGGTTACTGACTGGACCTCGTATGAACATCACCTGAAGAGGTCACCTCTCTGCTTGTTCTGCTCTCTCTTCCTATTTGCAAGATCCCAGTGTTAGGTTTATAGCGTTGTGCAGTGCAGTAGATACTAGTCCAATGGACCTGTCGCAAGGCCCTTTGTTTAGAGTTACATTCAAGGAATCTTAGATTGTAAGCTCCAAGGAGCAGCACCCTCCTAACCCTCTTGTATTGAACTGTATTGTTGCTGTATTGTCTCCCGTTATATTGTAAAGTGCTGTGCAAACTGTTGACGCTATATAAATCCTGAATAATAATAATAATGCCACAAGTATTACAGTTACTAGTGTGCTTATGTTATTTCTCAACCAAACTGTCAAGCCATCAAATGGCCGGTGTCATAGCCGATCACATGCGCAGCACCATGGGAGCTGTAGATCAAACAGTGGCCAAGATGGCAGCTTTATTGGCTGTAAAGGATAGGAGGGCTTAGTTCCACTTTAATAATACATTCATCATTTGTAGTAGTAGAACTCCAGGCTATCACTGACTAAACTTAAATCTGTCCCCTCCCCACTTCTAAAACCTGTATTAACTAACCTATAGAAGAAAGATGCATATGCTTACCTATTTTCAGGCCACTCCAGTCCAGCAATTCATAACTAGACTTAATGGTTATCCTTTATTACCTGCCTTGAATTCATGCTCCAGATTCCAAACTAATATTGAATTAGTAATGTTCAGAGAAATTCTTCTTTAAAGTGAACCTAAAATTAAAGCGGTTTTTCATACTGTTTGGAAAAAAATAAATAAATAAAAGAACGCTCACCTGTCCAGGAGTCCAGCGCCATCCTCACCTCAAGCCCTTCTTCTCCAACTCTGGCAGGTTTACTGTGGGCAGCTGGCTGTGATTCCTTGTGGCCCACTGTGAAAGTCTGAGCAGGGCCTTGTGAATGGTCCTGCAGACCTGTGATGTTTCCTAGAAGGTTGTGGAGGAAGGAGGAGGAGAACTTCCATGGAGATCCGACTGGAAATAGGAGCGGGTAACTGTCAAAACCAGGTACCTGCCACACCCCCCTCCAAAAAAGTGCCAAAAGGAGAAGAGGAGGGGGTATAATGCAGAAATTCCCCTTTAGGGTGAGGTTCTGCTTTAAATATGAATTGTATCGTGAGTGGCCTTGCATTATAACCAATGCAACAGACCATGGTAAGAATAATTTTTTTTTTTTTTTTTTTTAAATAAAACTTACATTGTTAAAATGAATATGAAGAAACCAGATACCCAGCACTTTCTGTTCAGAACTTGCCTAGGTTTTCCTTCACCTAAAGAGACAGGCTGCTTTCACTTACTGGTTATAGTTTGTCTCTTGATGATGCAGACATGGGGGTGATGTGAGGCACAAATGTCCTCTTGTCTGCACCTTGTCGCCCAAAGCTGCTTAACGCTTTTAGAAGGTTTTCAGGTGAAGGTACAGCTACCCTTTAACACATTTGACTATCTATTAGAATGTGCAGATGTTTCTGATCTGAGTTGCTCATCATCTGATTCAAATTATTCAAGGGCTTAGAGATCAGTAGAAGGGTTTATATAACTGACACATATACTAAAACATGTCAACGTATGACCTCAACTACTATCCTACTCATTATTTATCTGGGTAACATAGTCTGCATACCATACCTGGAATAATTAGCACATTAGGCTCACATCTGAATTCCAGGCAACTATAAAAGACACAAGTTAATGCAGCTCAGTATCCATTAATACATCATAAAATATGTGAACCCTTACCTTTTGAAATAACCCATTCAGTTTAAAATACAAATGCAAAATGTTTGTGTGTGTGTGTGTGTATATATATATATATATATATATATATATACTGTATATGATTTTATTTGTATAACAGTGATTACAGCTACATAAGGGGTTTAGAGAGCTGGAGACTGCAGGGGGTGTGTCAGCAGGAGGCAGAGAAATAATAGTACATCTATCTTCCCAGTGAAGAGCTGTGCTAAGGGGCTTGCCAGCACAAGTCTAAACACTGGAATACAGGCAGACTGTGCTATCAAGTTAAAGGCAAAGAAGAAAACCAACCACAGGACTCAGGACTGGATAGACAGCAATACTAATCCTTTGGCTGGTAAAGAAGTTCCCATATTTCATCTGTGTATGTTCTGTCTCTCCAATCTAAGCATTGAAAGTGTGATCTCTGTAACTTATAGTTTTGATGAGATAGCGATAACCCCAATCTTAGCTGGATACCACAGTCAGTGACTCAATCGAGATGATATCTTGTAGATCTTCTGAAGTTTATTCCATAAACTGAGAGAATTTTACAACAATGAACATTCGATAGGTCAAAAGATCATACTGTGCTCTGCTTCATGAGACATGAGGCTTGCTGCAGTGCCTTACTGGGAAAAGGGGTGGGCTATCTATACAGCATTAACTAAACCAAAGAAAAAGGAGGAGCAGAGACAAAATATAGAAAACACTTAAAGGCATATGACAGTCATGTGAAACATGACCGTGTATATAGCTGTTTGCCTGTAGTTCAGCTTTAAAGAAAATGGTAAGGCAATCAGTAAAATAAATGGTTGAAATGTATATATTGAAATCTAACCTGCTAAAGATTTTGTATTCTGTACAACTAATCATATAACCCAGATACCCTGCCAGACAACTTCAGATTTAAAACTGAACTCCAGGAATGTTTTTTTATTACGGAGTTACAGTGGTCCAGCTATGACCGATGTAAGTATATATATTCCATACCTGATGGACAGCTGTAGAAGCAGAAAATCACTGTAGTAGCTGGCACCACTACAGTGACAACCATGGTCTTTCATGTCCTATGCCGAGCAGCTGCCCTTCTGCTAAGTGAGCAGGACCCAGAAGACTGCTTCAGTCACTGAAACTTGGTCGTGACACATCCACAGCCTTATTGGCAAAAACTGAGATATTATCACACTGCTCACTCAGGTGTGTCTTTCTGTCAGTAAGTATTGTGATTGACGGCACTGCAGCAGAGCCTGTCTACATCCGAGCAAGCGCTGGCCCTCCTTCTGGCAGACTGAGTCTTGCTGTGCAGCAGATTGTAGGAACTTGATTTAAAGAAAGATTGAAGTACTTGAGCTAGATGCATTTAAAATACAAAGTAATTTATTTTATTAATGCATAACTGCATTCATTTGATGTCTTTATATGTGCCTGAAGTTCAGCTTTCATGAGTCAGGTAATCTGCCAGAATGTATGCATTTTTAAAGTGTATTTTGGCATTTGCAGTCAGTTTATACAGTTAATCTGGCTGAAAAAAGACGAATGTCTATCTAGTTCAACCATTAAAAAAAAAAAAAAGTTACAATTCTATACCCACAACTGATCCAGAGGAAGGCTAAAAACCCAGCAAAGCATAGTCCAATTTGCTTCTGCAGGGGAAAAAAATCCTTCCTGATCCCCTGAGAGGCAATCATATATTCCTTGGATCAACTTTACCTATAAATGTTAGTATCCAGTTATATTCTGTGTATCTAAGAAACAATCCAGGCCTTTTTTAAAGCATTCCACTGAGCTGGTCAGAACTAACTCTTGAGGAAGTCTATTCCATATTTTCACAGCTCTCACTGTGAAGAAACCTTTCTGTATTTGGAGATTAAATCTCTTTTCCTCCAGACATAAAGCGTGCCCCCTTGTCCTCTGTGATGACCTCAGAGTGAATAACTCCACACCGAGTTCACTATATGAACCACTGATGTATTTATACATGTTGATCATATCCCCCCTTAATCTCCTCTTCTCAAGAGAGAATAAATTCAGTTCCTCTAATCTTTGCTCATAGCTGAGCTCCTCCATGCCTCTTATCTGCTTGGTTGCCCTTCTCTGCACTTTCTCCAGTTCCCCAGATTTGAGAAAACCCCATTAAATGTTTGTTATGTGTTCTCATTCACACAGCACATCCAAAACATGTAAAACAAAATTGCCTCTTAGATGTTGAACTGTGTAAAGGGTTCTTTACTCTTAGAGCAGTAAGGATTTGGAACTCCCATCCACAGTTGGTGGTGTCAGAAGGGAGTGTAGAAACACATTTAAACTTTTATGTGTTTCTTACGGAACACATTGTACAGGGATATTGAAAATGGTTAATTATGGCAAACACAGCTTCACAGCCAAGCAACAACTAAGAACTAAGTAGGATTTTTCACTCCCCCCCCCCCCCATTTTTTTTCTCTGATTCCTGTATTCCTGCATTCTCTTTAAAATACTGTACATACTCACCGCACAGCCAATGTTATTGTACTGCGATCTACTGTTTGGGTGCCATACAGCAGGTCCAGCAATTCAATCTTGGTCCTCTTCAGCTGGCTTCCTGTTCCCGGTGCAGGTAGCCAGCTCCAATGACTCTCCAGGCCCATCCTTCAGCCTGCCCCCTTGCCTCTCTGCGTGTTGGTCCTGCAGCCTCCCTTACATGGCTTCTAGCAAACTGTAAACGGTACTTCTTATGGCCCTCTTCTTTTCACTCTTTCATAAAGGCCAGATTTGTGGAGTACATGACTAATAGTTGTCCTGTGGACTGATTCTCCCACCTGAGCTGTGGATCTCTGCAGCTCCTCCAGAGTTACCAAGGGCTTCTTGGCTGCTTCTTTGACTAATGCTTTCCTTGCCCGACCTGTCAGTTTAGGTGGACGACCATGTCTTGGTAGGTTTGCAGTTGTGCCATACTCTTTCCATTTTCGGATGATGGATTGAACAGTGCTCCGTGAGATGTTCAAAGCTTGGGATATTTTTTATAACCTAACCCTGCTTTAAACTTATTCACAACTTTATCCCTGACCTGTCTGGTGTGTTCTTTGGCCTTTATGATGCTGTTTGTTCACTAATATTCTCTAACAAACCTCTGAAGGCTTCACACAACAGCTGTATTTATACTGAGATTAAATTACAGACATGCGGACTCTATTTACTAATTAGGTGACTTCTGAAGGCTATTGGTTCCACTAGATTTTAGTTAGGGGTATCAAAGTAAAAGGAGCTGAATACAAAATGCACACCACACTTTTCAGATATTTATTTGTAAAACATTTTTAAAACCATTTATCATTTTCCTTCCACTTCACAATTATGTGCCACTTTGTGTTGATCTTTCACATAAAATTCCAATAAAACACATTTACGTTTTTAGTTGTAACATGACAAAATGTGGAAAATTTTAAGGGGTATAAATACTTTTCAAGGCACTGTATATTGTGTATATTTGCCTTTCATTTCTATTTTAAACTGAATGGGTTGTTTTAAAAGATGAGGGTTGGCAAATATTTTACGCTCTCATTATCTAGTTGTTCTAAAGTTCTAAACAGACTTTCCTCTGCTGTAAACAAGATCAAATCTGCTGAAGTCTGCACATCTATGGCCAGCATGGATCAGTAATCTGTGGATTAGCTGTCTTTATAAAATAACATCAGCACCTCACTAGCTCAGTCCAGGGAAAAGCAAATGTTTACCTCATTGTACTCATAGTATCAGAATTCCTGGACCGTACATCAGGGTCAGCATCCAGAAAGGAAACAAAAGGGTAAATATTTGCAGAGATATGTTAAAATATTGTTAAGGTATTTAATAGACATCAGTATCTACCATTATCCTGCTGAAATATGGGATGAATCAAAGCACATACATATGCAATGAACAGGACTAAACACAGATGTCATTTATTGAGGAGAAATTAAATGCAGATATTTGGTATCTGTTATGGAATTGATAGATGGACGGGAAAGCTGTTAAGGAGAAACAGATAAATCATATAGTAATGTACAGTGAGTAACAGATTCCATAGTAACAGTTTCTGCCTTCCACGTTTTATAACAATTCATCCAGTTATTCGTTCAGAAGTTTTTTTTCTAAAGTAACTTTCTACATCTGTCTCTGGCTTTATGGTTCATTTCCTGTTACCTATTCAGTGGTACAAAGAATACATCGGTTTTAAGTGCAATAAAACAATGATGACAATATACTGTTAAAGGGATTTCCCACTTTCTGTGCAAATGTGGAAGCTGTTTAGTTCATTTAAAGCAATATACGGGCGTTTCCTTTGGCCTAAAATAATATGTGATCATTTACCATGTGCAAGAAAATTCCTAAAGAGAATGTCCAGTCCTCCATCCATAAGCTGAAACTGAAGCTGAGGTGGACCATGCAGCCAAAAATTTACCCAAAACACTAACAATATGTCCATATCAAAATGCGTAAAAGAATCACAATTAAAAGATAAGTTCATCTTTTAGCCAAAAATAATAAATACACATTTTTTTGCAAGTAAAAAAATGTGCATTTATTATTTTTGTCCAAAAGAGCCTTTAAAGCATTGCACCAGTGATCAGTAGATTGCTGATGCCATGCAGGTCTCCTGCAGACCTGTCAGAATATCTGCTTGCCATACGGGATGTATGACCAAGCAGATATTCTGACTGGAAGCTTCAATGAACTACCACGGCACTTCACAGTGCCGTGGTAGTTCATTGAAAACTACGAGCCCACAGCTGCTAATGCAGGCCATACATGGATCGAATTCCAAACAAAGTTTCTTTAGAAAATCAGAAATTTTGTGCGTTTTGTAATCCAGTGGTGCCACCACTGACTTCGAAATTCAACCAACCAAGCCTTCAATTTCACCTCGTTTTGCTACAGAAAAGAATTTTTGTGTCCAAGAATTTTCTTTTCTTTCCAGGTCACAGCTCATGCTCATTTATTTTTAATTTCTATTTCTCACACGATTCTCCCATCATTCATTCTAAATTTGTTCATTTTTAAAAAAATCTCCAACATGCTCAATCACTCAAATTCGATGGTCACACAAAAATCTCCCGTTTCTGTGACCCACTAATGGTACGCAATTCTTAGAAAAGATTTTTGACAGAAAATTATTTCTAAATTGATCTATATATGATGGATGAGTGATGTGGCCGTGTGGGCGGAGCCCTGTCCTAAAAACGGGTGGAACATGTAACGTGTTCCAAAGGTGAACTTATCCTTTAAGGTTTTTTGTCTAGTCAAAGTCCAGACCTAAACCCAGTTGAGATGCTGGGACACAACCTAAAATAAGCATTTCATGTTTGAAAGCCTGCCTGTTTTGTGAAATAAAAGCAGTTCTACAAGGTGCAATTAACTAAAAGTCTTCCTCAGCTTTTTGAAAGACTGAAATTTAATTTTAGGTAGCATTTAGCTAAACTCATTCCAGTTAAAGGTGGAGTAACCAGCTATTATGTTACTAATGCACTTACTTTTGCATGCAGTTCCAGTTGGTTTGGATGATATTGTTAAATTAATAAGGACCTTGGTAAGCAAAAAAGTTTTATTTTTTTACTTAGGTGCCCTTTTTCTAGTGTTAACTTTTGTGCAAGGACCTGAAAACATTCGGCAAGGAAATTGGGAAGGACCTGATTCTAATATAGACCCTCGCGAACACTAGGGACAGATTTAAGTGGAAGACAGTAATCCTAACAGTAGGTTTATGATTTGTAGGAGGAAACCGGAGCAACTATGCAAATATAAGGAGAAAAAACACCTTCCAAGCTGCGTTCCTCGTGATTATTGATCTCAAAACTCTGATATTGCAGAGTAAGAGAGCTGCCCTATCAACAAACAATGTGTTCTCATGAGATTTCTGTATAAGAATATAATACGGTTAATAATAAAGTGTTACTAAACCCAAAAAAGTAAAATCAGTCTGTATATGCAGTAAAGCATGCATGATATACTCACTGTGAAACCTAAGGGGTTAATCCTCTGCATTGTGTGAAAAAGCTGTTTGGTCCTGTTTTCTCTGCCCCTTCTTTTGTTCAAATGTCCACCTGATAAGACAAACTGAACCCGTAGTCACATGCACATGCTCATTTTAGTGTGTATTGCTAGAGAGGTTTTTTTTTTTCTTTGGAGAGTACATGTGGTCAGCACAGGGCTGATCAGCACTGCCCAGACAGAGGGTCAGGGGTTTTGCATCCTCCTAGAGCAGAAAGACATCTCTTCCTACAAGCTTTAACCAGTGCTCTGCTGAAGTCACAAGACTGCTCTAACTGTTGATGAGAAAAGCTATTTAGCAGTCTATATTTACGAAAATAATTGCATTTCCATGTTCTGTGTACTGTGGGAGACCAGATATAGTGAATGCAGGGTCCTGGGTTTAGTAACACTTTAACAAGAAGGTGACAAATTACTGTGAGAACTTTTTAAGGGGCTTAGCATACTTCAGTAGTGTTAAAGCTGAATTCCAATCTTACCTTCCATCTTGCACAGTGGTACAGACACCTCTCATGTACTGAAATTGTTTACTGTGATTTCACTGCACCCTTTGAGCTTCCCCCAATGTGCTTTTGAAGCTACTGCGAGCCAGATAGCACTTGCCTCATTTCCTGGCAGTAGGACATCCAGTATCATCTAGCTCTTTCTACCTTTTTCTTCCCCAGCCCTATCCCTTTCATTTATTGGATTTCAGTTTTTCAGTTTTTTCAATCATGGAGGCATGGAGCATCACATGTGGGCATTACCTAGGGCAGTCTGCTTGCAAATGTACCATCTATAGGAACGCCTACTGCTCCAGACTGACATCCACTCATCAAGGCAATTTGATATTTGCATAACTCTTCCCAAGAGCCAGCCCACCGCTTGTGTTAGGGCTGAAGACTCTTGGGAGGAATAGTGCAGGCCACATGCTGTGATGTTTTCAGAACTTTATGTACAGCACCCTGCCAGCCCCTTTCCTTGGCAATTATATGCCTGCATTGCAAAGAGAGGCACAATGACCTAGTTGGTGGCATAAGTGGATTTAAAAGTTGGTATGTAAAGAAAATGGAAAGGTTTTAAACAAAAACTTTACTAGCATGTTAATGAGGAGGGAAAGGAGGAAACAGAGAGTAATAATTATAATCATAAGTACAAAAAAATGATGCAGCAGTCTAGTCCATTTTGCTGAAATTTCATTGCAGCAACTCAAAATGGTGCTCAGTGGTTTGTATGGCCCCCACGTGCTTGTATGCATGCATGACAACGTTGGGGCATGCTCTTAATGGGATGACAGATTTCCTCCCAGATCTGGACCAGGGCATCACTAAGCTCCTGGACAGTCTGAGGTGCAACCTGGAGGCTTCGGATGGACCGAAATGTGATTTCCCAGAGGTGTTCTATTGGATTTAGGTCAGGTGAGCGTGGAGGCCATTCAATGCTATCAATTCCTTCATCCTCCAGGAACTGCCTGCATACTCTCACCACATGAGACCGGGCATTGTTGTGCACCAGGAGGAACCCAGGACCCACTGCACCAGCATAGGGTCTGACAATGGGTCCAAGGATTTCATTCCGATACCTAATGGCAGTCAGGGTGCCATTGTCTACCCTGTAGAGGTCTTTGCATCCCTCCATGGATATGCCTCCCCAGACCATCACTGACCCACCACCAAAACGGTCATACTGAACAATGTTACAGGCAGCATAATATTCTTCATTGCTTCTCCAGACTTTTTTATGTATGTCACATGTGCTTAGGGTGAACCTGCTCTCATCTGTGAAAAGCACAGGGCGCCAGTGGCGGACCTGCCAATTCTGGTGTTCAATGGCAAATAACAATCAAGCTCAATGTTCCCGGGCAGTGAACACAGGGCCCACTAGAGGACATCGTGTCCTCAGACCACCCTCATGAAGTCTGTTTCTGATTTTTTTAGCCAAAGACATTCACACCAGTGGCCTGCTGTCATTTTGTAGGGCTCTGGCAGTGCTCATCCTGTTCCTCCTTGCACAAAGGAGCAGATACTGGTCCTGCTGATGGGTTAAGGACCTTCTACAGCCCTGTCCAGCTCTCCTAGAGTACCTGCCTGTCTCTTGGAATCTCCTCCATATTCTTGAAACTGTGCTGGGAGACACAGCAAACCTGGCAATGGCAAGTATTGATGTGCCATCCTGGAGGAGTTGGACTGCCTGTGCAACCTCTGTAGCATCTAGGCATCGCCTCATGCTACCAGTAGTGACACTGGCCCTAGCCAAATGCAAAACTAGTAAAAAATAGTCAGAAAAGATGAGTAGGGAAAAAATATCAGTGGCTTCCACCTGTAAAACCATTCCTGTTTTGGGGGTCGTCTCATTGTTGCCCAGCTAGTGAACCTGTTGTTAATTTCATTAACACCAAAACAGCTGAAACTGATTAACAACCCCCTCTGCTACTTAACTGACCAGATCAATATCCCAGGAGTTTAATTGACTTGATGCTATGCTATACTCTGATTAAAAAGTGTTCCTTTAATTTTTTTCAGCAGTGTATATTTGCGGCCATTCTTCTTTTCTACTGTTGGTTGTTTGAAGTGATCACTTGTTTGCTTTGCTAAAAAGTATACCTTTTAGTAAATTACCAGAGAGAGAGCGCTTTCCTTGTAATATACTAAACTATTAAATCTTGATAGAAGCTATGATCTGTAATTGACAACACCTAGTTAATTATTTTTACTCCATGTTTAGTGGGATGCAAGTCTAAACAGACCTAAACCCAACATTATGATTATTGACCCTGATGCACTATAGGGTGAGATTCCCCCCTCCCCATCACTCATCGTGATTGCTGTTACTAATTGGAAATATCATAAAACACTGTATTTAATATTGGTAGCCACCATAATGATGCGTGACATGGAAAACACATTAGAAAATCTAATTTAATACAAAAAAAATTAAAGCAGCAGTTTTTACTGGCAATTACGAAGGAATCCCTTGGGAATCTTCTTCCGATGTATTAATATGTGAGCTGTAGTGACTTAACCTCCCTGGCGGTATGATTATTTCAGATTTTTGGTGCTGAAAGCGGTACCATTATTTTGCATGGAAATATGTAGTTTTTTTATTGTAGGCTGTAATTTTTAGGAATAACTCACTGAAATCTGTCCGAACAAGAGTCTATTAAACATCCCGGGTATGATAAAATTTGAAACACGAAATCATAAATTATAATTTAATAAATAATCATAAAAAATAATAATATAATAATAATACATTTAATTCAATAATATAATCAAACCGAAAACACTGAAATTTGAAATAGAGCGCCAAGTTCGCACATCGCTGAGCAAAGTTGCAAAATCGTTTTCAGTGTCTGATGACGAATTTCCCCCACGAATCATTATCACTCAATTCTGCAAGTGGTTCTGATTTACTATCGCTGTTCTCTAGCTGGTCTAAAACCGCTTTTGACCGGCGCCATGGATTTTTCTAAGTTTCCAGGCAGAAAGACAGACAAAATGTAGGCAGGGCACAGGACAAAGCACTAGGGACAATATGTATGTGAAATGGGTTGAAACAGCAATGTTTTACTGTGAAAAATGTGTTTTGAAAAAAATGACATTTTTTTAAATTTTCAAATTTCCCGCCGCCGCCGCCCGTACGTCCCGACGTCACGGGGACCGGAACACAGAAGCCGGATGCCGGCATCAGCCGGAGGAGATGGCCGGGGACGCTTCAGGGGACACATCGTGGGAGCAAAGGACAAGGTAAGTGCTGCAGGGACTCCCTATGCAGCGCTGCATGGTAAGCCCGAGTGTAGCTCGGGGTTACCGCTTTTGGTACTAAAACTCTACCCCGAGCTACACTCGGGAATACCGCCAGGGAGGTTAATGTTCTCCAGTTTTAATAAATAAGGCCCATTTTACATGCCAACGAAAGACATATTTTCTTCAAATCTGCAGCATAACAGATTTTTAACTTTGGTAAATGAGGTTTCAGATTTGTAGAATTTAGTTGAATGCAAAGATAGCAATGGCAACATTTTCTGCTAAAAGTACCAAATGTGAAAGAAATAGTTATAAAATGTAGAGGTTTACAATATGGCTCTTCATAAATACAGGTGAAACTCTAAAAATTTGAATATCGTGCAAAAGTTCATTTATTTCAGTAATGCAACTTAAAAGGTGAAACTAATATATGAGATAGACTCGTTACATGCAAAGCAAGATAGTTCAAGCCGTGATTTGTCATAACTGATGATTATGGCTTACAGCTCATGAAAACCCCAAATCCACAATCTCAGAAAATTAGAATATTGTGAAAAGGTGCAATATTCTAGGCTCAAAGTGTGCCACTCTAATCAGCTAATTAAGCCATAACATCTGCAAAGGGTTCCTGAGCCTTTAAATGGTCTCTCAGTCTGGTTCAGTAGGAATCACAATCATGAGAAAGACTGGTGACCTGACAGTTGTGCAGAAAACCATCACTGACACCCTCCATAAGAAGGGAAAGCCTCAAAAGGTAATTGCAAAAGAAGGTGGATGTTCCCAAAGTGCCGTATCAAAGTACATTAATAGAAAGTTATGCGGAAGGGAAAAGTGTGGAACAAAAAGGTGCACAAGCAGCAGGGATGACCGCAGCCTGGAGAGGATTGTCAGGAAAAGGCAATTCAAAAGTGTTGGGGACTTTCACAAAGAGTGGACTGAGGCTGGAGTCAGTGCATCAAGAGCCACAACACACAGACGGATCCTGGACATGGGCTTCAAATGTCGTATTCCTCTTGTCAAGCCGCTCCTGAACAACAAACAATGTCAGAAGCGTCTTACCTGGGCTAAAGAAAAACAGACCTGGTCTGTTGCTCAGTGGTCCAAAGTTCTCTTTTCTGATGAGAGCAACTTTTGCATCTCATTTGGAAACCAAGGACCCAGAGTATGAAGGAAGAATGGAGAGGCACACACTGCAAGATGCTTGAAGTCCAGTGTGAAGTTTCCACAGTCTGTGTTGATTTGGGGAGCCATGTCATCTGCTGGTGTTGGTCCACTGTGCTTCATAAAGTCCAGGGTCAACGCAGCCATCTACCAGGAGATTTGGGAGCACTTCATGCTTCCTTCCGCAGACGAGCTTTATGGGGATGCTGACTTCATTTTCCAGCTGGACTTGGCACCTGCCCACACTGCCAAAAGCACCAAAACCTGGTTCAATGACCGTGGGATTACTGTGCTTGATTGGCCAGCAAACTCGCCTGACCTGACCCTTATAGAGAATCTATGGGTCATTGCCAAGAGAAAGATGAGACATGAGACCGAACAATGCAGAAGAGCTGAAGGCCGCTATTGAAGCATCCTGGTCTTCCATAACACCTCTTGCTGCAAAAGGGGCCCAAACCAAGTACTGAGTACATATGCATGCTTATACTTTTCAGAGGTCCGATATTGTTCTATGTACAATCCATGTTTTATTGATTGCATATAATATTTTAATTTTCTGAGATTGTGGATTTGGGGTTTTCATGAGCTGTAAGCCATATTCATCACAAATATGACAAATCATGGCTTGAACTTTCTTGCTTTGCATGTAATGGTCTATCTCATATATTAGTTTCACCTTTTAAGTTGCATTACTGAAATAAATCAACGTTTGCACGATATTCTAATTTTTCGAGTTTCACCTGTGGGTTCCTATGACCGTCTATATTTGGTCAGCTGGTAGATTTATGGATTTCAAGGTCAAACATTATTCAGGATTTATAACCTGTTTAAAACTTCCTAGTTTAACCCTTGTTGTGCACCCAGAACAGGTCACATACACCGGCCACGTTATCAGGGACACTTTGTTAGTGCCAAGAAAATATCCCCCACACCATTACACCACCAACACCAACCTGAACCATTGATACAAGGCAGGATGGATCCATGCTTTCTCATTGTTTATGCCAAATCCTGACCCTACCATCTGAATGTCGCAGCAACCAGTCCATCCATTCTCCTCTGACTCTTACATCAACAAGGCATTTTCATCCACTCAACTGCTGCTCACTGGATATTTTCTCTTTTTTGGACTATTCTCTGTAAACTGTAGTAGATCAGCAGTTTTTAAAAATACTCAGACCAGCCCATCTAGCACCAAATACTATGCCCCATTCAAAGTCACTTAAATCCCTTTTCTTCCTCATTCCAGTGCTCAGTTTGAACTTTAGCAAGTCGTCTTCACCACGTTTAGGTGCCTAAATGCATTGAGTTGCTGCCATGGGATTGGCCGATTAGCAATTTGTGTTACCAAGCAATTGAACAGGTGTACCTAACAAAGTGGCTGGTGAATGTATATCATTTGCACAGCATCTAGTACTTGTCATGTATTCCTTTCTTCACTGGGAAGCCAGTAAAGGCTTATAGTATGGGAACTGCTGTGAATGGTGAATATGTACTCTGTAAATGCTGAAAAATAATAATGTGTATCTATAAACTTTTTTTGGCTTGTTTTAGACAGAGAATTGAGTAAAACCCATCTATTTTTTCTGATAAATAATTTGTATTAAGGTTTTGACAGGTGCAAAGTAAGTGATACAGGTAAGCGCTTACAAACACTTAAACTGTTCAACAGTGCAATGTCCAGACAAGGTCTACAGAGTAATTACAAGATTACAAAATACCATATGAAATAGGCATAACTGGGCTGGGAGGACCTTTGGATGGGCTGCAACTTTCCTCTTTTAGTTTCGTTTTTCTCTCTTCTACTTTACCTTCTTCCTTTATTATTCTTCTTTCAATTTGTTGGTCGATGATATGGTACCCCCTCCTTCATCACAGACTGTGATTTTTTTTTTTTTTTAACTAAAACTGAGTGGCTTGTAATTATGTAATAAGGGGTTCCTTAGCTGTAGCATTGCTGTGTCCCATTAGAGGTTATGGTATATAATGGGTACTTATTGTGTTTTTTATTTGAACTTCTTTGTGCTTTTGATCATTATACCATCTGTGTCCTCCTGGTTTATTGGTTCTGACTTTATCTGTGCTGCAAGATTACTATGCAATTTTGCTATCTGAAGATGGACCGACTTTATTGTTTTGAATTTAAAACTTTAATAAACTAATTGAAACAGAAATAGGCATAAGTGAGTAGGGAGTCCCAAATCATCCCAATCATGGGAGCTGTACTATACACTAATCTAGGGCATTAAACATGTTGCTTTACATGTTCAATAATATAAAACGAGGAATGATCTTTGAGGGGCCAAAACTAGCTTCAGTTGACTAAATCTATGCTACATAAGAGGAGTGTAAAAGGAAGCAAGATGAGGAGTAAGTATAGGAGACTGATAGAAAAGGCCAGAGAAACCTCAGTAAGAGAAGAAAGAGAAGAGAGGGGGAGGGGGTGAAAGGAACACAACATGGGAGACAGGAAGAGTCTCCATCTCTGGGGATCAGCCATGGTCATATAATCAAGGCTCCCAGGTTAGGATGTAAATAGGCTATCCATGGGGATCAGATTTTAGAAATGTCTATCCAACAAAAAGCCATACATTTTTCATTAATCACCATGCAGTTTAGCCTTGTTTTAACATCATTGAAGTTTAATGCTGGAGATCTCCATATATGAGCTATTGTTTGTCTGTTGGCACTGAACATAAAGCCAGTTATTTTTGCCACATTGCTCTTTACATCTTGGTTTATTTAAGAAGGTCTCCTCAATAGGGTATTTATGCAAATTACAGTTTAAAACTGTGTGTAGTAAAGATTGAACCCTAATCCACAGCCTTCAAACTTTGGGACATGTCCACAGCCAATAACGCAAAGTAAGTAATTAGCCACATACAGAAATATGAGAGAACATTAGATACAAACAAAATAAAACCTTATAAGGGTTCTCCAGTGCTAGCATGTTGAAGGAGCTCCTAGCCATGGATCCATCCAGTTTTGATCTTGTATGGCTGGACTTAATTCTTCCTCCTGAGGTCCATCTTTATTTTTTTTCTGTTCTGTCTGTGTCTCATTGAGAATATCTCTCTTCACTTCCTATCCCAGGGACACAGCAGGCAGTTAAAAAAAGCTACTCCAAAAGGAGGGAACACTTTCCTGTTCCAGTGACAACTGTAATAATTTGGACTTCCCATACCTTCTGTTTCAGCAACAGTAGTCACCAGGACAAACTAAGAGGGTGAATTTCCCAAACAGGGACACAGACAGCAGTAAATATCTGAAAGATGGTTAAACCATTCTCTACTAAAAGGTTTGGTTAGAGACACACTTTAATATTAAATAAAGAAACAACTCATTATGAATCAGCTATGGTAGACAACAAACTCATGAAGATTTGTGTCTCGTACCAGGAATCCTAGGAGAAGCAGAAAATCTTTTGCACAAAGTCAGTTTGATTGATGTACTGAACTGTATGTGAACAATACACTTCTCTTCCCTGTCATCTTCTGCACACTGCTTTGTATGGCAGAGCCATACAAAGCAGTGTGCTTACAGTGGAAAGCACACACTCAGCCTCATAGTAAAACACACACCGCACACAGTTAACCCTTTGATCTCCCCAGATGTTAACCTCTTCCTGCCCAGTGCCATTAGTACAGTGTCAGTGCTTTTTATTAGCACTGATCACTGTATTGGTGTCACTGGGGATGTCAGTGACCCCAAGACAGTTCCCCCCAGTGTCAGAATGCCCACCGTAGTCCCACTATAAGTCACTGATCGCTGCCATTACTAGTAAAAAAAAAACAATTCCACTATATATACCGCCATTTGTAAGCGCTATAGATTTCACATAAACCAATTAATTTACACATATTGGGATTTTTTTAGAAAAGACATGTAGCAGAATACATTTTGTTCTAAATTTATGCCGAAATTTGATTTTTAAAATTTTTTTATTTGACATGCTTAATAGCAAAAAGTCAAAAATATTGTTTTTTTTAACAAGTTGTCGTTCTTTTTTTGTTTATAACACAAAAAATAAAAAACGCAGAGGTAATCAAACACCACCGAAAGAAAGCTCTATTTGTGGGAAAAAAGGACATACATTTCATTTGGGTGCAGCATTATATGACTGCGCACTTGTCAGTTAAAGTAACGGAGTGCCTAAACGCAAAAATGCCCTGGTCAGGAAGGGGGTAAATCCTCTGGAGGGTAAGTGGTTAAACAAGTCATCACTAACCTCTGTAGCTGAAAGCACTGCAGCATAATTAATCCTCAAACATCACAACAGAGACACTGAATTCAGGTTCCAGCAGATTTCTTACAGTTTACATGCACCTGGGGTTTGCTTACATTAGAGGTCTGGCAAGCTGCCATGTTTCTGTTGTCAGACAAAAGGAGAGAGTAGCAGTGATTTCAGTGCTTCTGTTGTGAATTTTGAAGATGATTTTCTCTATAGTTGCTGGAGCTACAGAGGTCAATTAGGATTTGTTTTTTAAAGCTCTTTTACAGCTTGATAACGATTTGTAAATGATTTATTGTCCATAGCCTGAGCAGATGTGCACTTTAAGTAGTAAAGAATGTTGGGCAGCGCAGTGGTTTAGTGGTTAGCATTCCTGCCTTGCAGTTTATCGATTCAAATCCCAACTAGGACATGACCTTGATGGAGTTTGCATGTTTTCTCTGTGCTTGCATAAGTCTCCTCTGGGTATTTCAGTTTCCTCTCGCACTCCAAAAACATTTTGGTAGGTTAATTAGTACCTGTCTAAATTGGCCCTATGGGCAGGGCCAGATTTAGACTTTGGGATGACTGGGGCACTTCAAGTTCGGGGAGGCCCTCATACACAGAGTTGGTTTATATTCTCAATGACAGTCGCACATTTTTAAAATGCATGATTCAACGTTATTCTGAAATCACGCGTGTGCACACACACACGCAGTCATAGGCCACCTACCTTAAGAGCATAAGCGCTTTATGTGTGGTTTGCTTGAGCTGCCAAAATTTGTTTTTAAAAATCATATAATATACCAGTCTAGAGTAAAACATTTTACAGATGATGACAGGCAAAATATTACTTCCCAAGATACAGTTAATAAAATAATGTAATGTTTAATGCGCATATCTAATTACAACTAATAAAGTAACTATCATTAAGCTATCTCTTATCTAAAATATATACTTAAATCCCCCCCCCAAAAAAAAAAAATATATATATATATATATATATATACAGTCAGGTCCATAAATATTGGGACATCGAATTCTAACATTTTTGGCTCTATACACCACCACAATGGATTTGAAATGAAACAAGCAAGATGTGCTTTAACTGCAGACTGTCAGCTTTAATTTGAGGGTATTTGCATCCAAATCAGGTGAACGGTGTTGGAATTACAACAGTTTGCATTTGTGCCTCCCACTTGTTAAGGGACCAAAAGTAATGGGACAATTGGCTTCTCAGCTGTTCCATGGCCAGGTGTGTGTTATTCCCTCATTATCCCAATTACAATGAGCAGATAAAAGGTCCAGAGTTCATTTCAAGTGTGCTATTTGCATTTGGAATCTGTTGCTGTCAACTCTCAAGATGAGATCCAAAGAGCTGTCACTATCAGTGAAACAAGCCATCATTAGGCTGAAAAAACAAAACAAACCCATCAGAGAGATAGCAAAAACATTAGGCGTGGCCAAAACAACTGTTTGGAACATTCTTAAAAAGAAGGAATGCACCGGTGAGCTCAGCAACACCAAAAGACCCGGAAGACCACGGAAAACAACTGTGGTGGATGTCCGAAGAATTCTTTCCCTGGTGAAGAAAACACCCTTCACAACAGTTGGCCAGATCAAGAACACTCTCCAGGAGGTAGGTGTATGTGTGTCAAAGTCAACAATCAAGAGAAGATTTCACCAGAGTGAATACAGAGGGTTCACCACAAGATGTAAACCATTGGTGAGCCTCAAAAACAGGAAGGCCAGATTAGAGTTTGCCAAACGACATCTAAAAAAGCCTTCACAGTTCTGGAACAACATCCTATGGACAGATGAGACCAAGATCAACTTGTACCAGAGTGATGGGAAGAGAAGAGTATGGAGAAGGAAAGGAACTGCTCATGATCCTAAGCATACCACCTCATCAGTGAAGCATGATGGTAGTAGTGTCATGGCATGGGCATGTATGGCTGCCAATGGAACTGCTTCTCTTGTATTTATTGATGATGTGACTGCTGAAAAAAGCAGCAGGGTGAATTCTGAAGTGTTTCGGGCAATATTATCTGCTCATATTCAGCCAAATGCTTCAGAACTCATTGGACGCCGCTTCACACTGCAGATGGACAATGACCCAAAGCATACTGCAAAAGCAACCAAAGAGTTTTTTAAGGGAAAGAAGTGGAATGTTATGCAATGGCCAAGTCAATCATCTGACCTGAATCCGATTGAGCATGCATTTCACTTGCTGAAGACAAAACTGAAGGCAAAATGCCCCAAGAACAAGTGGGAACTGAAGACAGTTGCAGTAGAGGCCTGGCAGAGCATCACCAGGGATGAAACCCAGCGTCTGGTGATGTCTATGCTTTCCAGACTTCAGGCTGTAATTGACTGCAAAGGATTTGCAACCAAGTATTAAAAAGTGAAAGTTTGATTTATGATTATTATTCTGTCCCAATATTTTTGGTCCCTTAACAAGTGGGAGGCACATATGCAAACTGTTGTAATTCCTACACCGTTCACCTGATTTATATGTAAATACCCTCAAATTAAAGCTGACAGTCTGCAGTTAAAGCACATCTTGTTTGTTTCATTTCAAATCCATTGTGGTGGTGTATAGAGCCAAAAATGTTAGAATTGTGTCGATGTCCCAATATTTATGGACCTGACTGTATATACACACACTATAGTTCTCCTTTAAGGAGTAAATAATACAACACAGTACATGATTGTGTACACCTAGTTTCATTAAGGAAATGGATAAAAACATAACAGATAAGATAAACCATGTATTATTTAAACATTCTGTAAGAACAGTGCAGAATTAAGTAGAAATCTATGAACTACAATATTTCATCACCAGAGATAATGGGATGTAATTAACATCCGTTACTTGGTTAATGCTGCGTTTTGCCATGATAAAGCAGAATCATATCAAACAGTCTTATAATTAAAGTTACCAGTCATAGAGTAAAATCTATAAAGAATTAATAATTAAAATTAAGATGCTGTATTGATTGGCTGGCATAATTAGTATAGATGAGTTTAATGACCATAGGTATAAATCTGAAGTGGTAAAACTGCAGATAGAAATAATTTTTTAAATGTTCAATACTTCCATGCATATTTATCTAAGAAGATTCCCTAAAGAGTGGGGCTCGGATGCATGATATATTGCTCAACAAAATAAAGGCACTTCATTTGCAGACTATATGAATTATATCACAGTTTTTTTTGTATTTTTGGCACTTTGAAGGGAAAAGCAATTAAACCTAAAGTGCACTTTTCACCTAGAATACATACAGATGGCCATTTTAGGAGTATAGTCTATATTGGTGAGAATGTATAAATTCAGTAAAAGCCAAATACTTTCTGTAAACATATTCTAGCAAATGATGAAAGTTGTTTTTTATGTTTATGTGAACAGTTGGAGATCAGTAGCAAGTTCAGTAGTCCAAAATTCTGGCAACTTTCTGGTTCACATCCCTTACGCTGGATAATCACATTCCCTACAGTCCATAGTTGTCAAAGCTTACAATCTATGTGAAGACAAATCTTTTATTTTTTTTCTATAGTAGGGAATGCTTAAAAACCTTGAAATGTTTGTTTTCTTGTGGTCTGAGTTCCACTGAGGAGATTTTCCTTCAGTTCCTGTCTTGAGACACAAGTTCTCCAAAATATGATACTCATGGAGCCAGTGAGTAACCCCTTCTTTGCCCATGGTGGCCCTTTTTATGTTTTTATAGAGTCCCATAGAGTATATTTTTAGTGGAGTATTCAAGCTGGATTTTATTTATATGACTTTATCTTATTTTGGTCACAGAGATATTTAGCATTTATGCAACTTTTGTATTATGCTTAGTACATTATTTATATCACTTTTTAGGACTAAATTTGTTGGCCCTGGGTTCTTTCCAGTAAGTTGACCTATGTACTGCTTGGATCTTGAAGAAGGTTACATACACCGAAAGCTTGTCCCGAAAATTAAGCAAAAGTCTCTCTCAGCGAAGTGATATTCCCCTACTATCATGTGAAAAATTATTCTCCTTCTGTTTATTCAGTGTTCTTAAATCTTATTCCATCTTCTACTTGGTATCCCTCTGTGTGTGTGTGTATATATATATATATATATATATATATATATATATTTATGCCTTATCGCAGATCCCAACAGTAGAGCTCTTCCAATCACACCTTCTTCTTTTCCGTGCTCCCTTCCATGAAGATATACCCTCCAAAAAAATGTTTTACATATAGTTTAATACCATCAATGACTTAAAGGTGTCCTCGCGTGCTCCACTCTAAATCAGTGGTGACCACCAGTGACACGTGATAAATCACTGCACACCTCACAGACCATGCACCTTACCGGACTATGTCAGCCAAAAAGCATATAGAAGAAACTGCACATCCCGATCCACAGTATTCCCAGTCTTCCAATAGACTTTTTTGCAGTTCCGTGCTACAGTTCCCCTGCAGCGTCTTTTCACTAATGGCTGGAAAAGCATTTTACATAGACGCCACTCCACTGCCTCACTAGGCAGCCCCGCAGTACCAGTCGTAGGTTAAGGCTTGTTCTGGGCCCTATCAGCTCCCACAAGCCAGTAGGAAAGAAAAATACTGAGCAGCAGTCCAACCCTGTAATTCTTCCACAACTGTATTAAGTGCAATTGAACAGACACCTCACAGGTTGTGTTTCTTTGACATTTTTTCCCCCTTGTTGGGCTTAATCATATAGTTTACTTAGTGTTACTAACAAAGTTGTGCGATCTTTATGGACTTGTGTGGCACAATATTGTTCTTTCCTATGTAGAACAAAAGCTGAAACTTACAGTGCCTTGAAAAAGTATTCCTACCCCTTTAAATTTTCCACATTTTGTTGTGTTACCAAAAACGCAAATGTATTTTATTGGGATTTTATGTGCTAGATCAACACAAAGTGGTACATACAGTGGGGCAAAAAAGTATTTAGTTAGCCGCCAATTGTGCAAGTTCTCCCACTTAAAAAGATGAGAGAGGCCTGTAATTGGCATCATAGGTAGACCTCAACTATGAGAGACAAAATGAGAAAAAAAATCCAGACAATCACATTGGCTGATTTGGAAAGAATTTATTTGCAAATTATGGTGGAAAATAAGTATTTGGTCACCTACAAACAAGCAATATTTCTGGCTCTCACAGACCTGTACCTTCTTCTTTAAGAGGCTCCTCTGTCCTGCACTCATTACCTGTATCAATGGCACCTGTTTGAACTTGTTATCAGTATAAAAGATACCTCTCCACAACCTCAAACAGTCACACTCCAAACTCCACTATGGTGAAGACCAAAGAGCTATCGAAGGACACCAGAAACAAAATTGTAGACCTGCACCAGGCTGGGAAGACTGAATCTTCAATAGGCAAGCAGCTTGGTGTGAACAAATCAACTGTGGGAGCAATAATTAGAAAATGGAAGACAAACAAGACCACTGATAATCTCCCTTGATCTGGGGCTCCACGCAAGATCTCACCCCGTGGGGTCAAAATGATCACAAGAACGGTGAGCAAAAATCCCAGGACCACACGGGGGGACCTCGTAAATGACCTGCGAAGAGCTGGGACCAACGTAACAAAGGCTACCATCAGTAACACACTACGCCGCCAGGGACTCAGATCCTGCAGTGCCAGACGTGTCCCCCTGCTTAAGCCAGTACATGTCCGGGCCCGTCTGAAGTTTGCTAGAGAGCATTTGGATGATCTAGAAGAGGATTGGGAGAATGTCATATGGTCAGATGAAACCAAAATAGAACTGTTTGGTAGAAACACAACTCGTCGTCTTTGGAGGAAAAAGAATGCTGAGTTGCATCCAAAGAACACCATACCTACTGTGAAGCATGAGGGTGGCGACATCATGCTTTGGGGCTGTTTCTCCGCAAAGGGACCAGACGACTGATCCATGTAAAGGACAGAATGAATGGGGCCATGTGTCGTGAGATTTTGAGTGCAAACCTCCTTCCATCAGCAAGGGCATTGAAGATGAAACGTGGCTGGGTCTTCCAACATGACAATGATCCCAAACAAGGTCCTGGAGTGGCCTAGCCAGTCTCCAGATCTCAACCCCATAGAAAACCTTTGGAGGGGGTTGAAAGTCTGTGTTGCCCAGCGACAGCCCCAAAACATCACTGCTCTAGAGGAGATCTGCATGGAGGAATAGGCCAACATACCAGCAACAGTGTGTGCCAACCTTGTGAAGACTTACAGGAAACATTTGACCTCTGTCATTGCCAACAAAGGATATATAACAAAGTACTGAGATGAACTTTTGATATTGACCAAATACTTATTTTCCACCATAATTTGCAAATAAATTCTTTCCAAATCAGCCAATGTGATTGTCTGGATTTTTTTTCTCATTTTGTCTCTTATAGTTGAGGTCTACCTATGATGCCAATTACAGGCCTCTCTCATCTTTTTAAGTAGGAGAACTTGCACAATTGGTGGCTGACTAAATAGTTTTTGCTCTACTGTAATTGTGAAGTGGAAGGAAAATGACAAAATGGTTTTCAAAAATTTTCACAAATAAATATCTGAAAAGTGTGCCATGCGTTTGTATTCAGCCCCCTTTATTCTGATGCCCCTAACTAAAATCTAGTGGAACCAATTGCCTTCAGAAGCTGCCTAACTAGTAAATAGAGTCCACCTGTGTAGTTTAATCTCAGTATAAATACAGCTGTTCTGTGAAGCCCTCAGAGGTTTGTTAGAGAACATTAGTGAACAAACAGCATCATGAAGGCCAAAGAACACACCAAACATGTCAGGGATAAAGTTGCGGAGAAGTTTAAAGCAGGGTTAAGTTATAAAAAAATGTCCCAATCTTTGAACATCTCACAGAGCACTGTTCAATCCATCATCCAAAAATGGAAAGAGTTTTGCATAACTGCATACCTACCAAGACATGGCCGTCCACCTAAACTGACAGGCTGGGCAAGGAGAGCATTAGAAGAGAAGTAACTCTGGAGGAGCTGCAGAGATCCACAGCTCAGGTGGGAGAATCTGTCCACAGGACAACTATTAGTCGTTTACTCCACAAAGTTGGCCTTTATGGAAGAGTGGCAAGAAGAAAGCCATTGTTCAAAGAAAGCCATAAGTCCTGTTTGCAGTTTGCCAGAAGCAATGTGGGAGCCACAGCAAACATGTGGAAGAAGGTGCTCTGGTCAGATGAGACCAAAATTTTCCTTTTTGGCCTAAAAGCAAAACACTGTGTGGCGGAAAATTAAAACACACCATCCCCACCGTGAAACATGGTGGTGGCAGCATCATGTTGTGGGGATGCTTTTCTTCAGCAGGGACAGGGAAGCTGGTCAGAGTTGATGAGAAGATGGATGGGGCTAAATACAGGGCAATCTTAGAAGAAAACCTGTTAGAGTCTACAAAAGACTTGATACTGGGGCGGAGGTTCACCTTCCACCAGGACAATGACCCTAAACATACAGCCAGAGCTACAATGGAATGGTTTAGATCAAAGCATATTCATATGTTAGAATGTCCCAGTCAAAGTCCAGACCTAAATCCCATTTAGAATCTGTGGCAAGACTTGAAAATTTCTGTTCACAGACGTTCTCCATCCAATCTGACAGAGCTTGAGCTATTTTGTAAAGAAAAATAGGCACAAATTTCACTCTCTAGATGTGCAAAGCTGGTAGAGACATACCAAAAAGACTTGCAGCTGGAATTGCATCAAAAGGTGGTTCTGCAAATGGACGCAGGGAGGCTGAATACAAATTCAAACCACACCTTTTAGATATTTATTTGTAAAAAATTTTGAAAACTATTTATCATTTTCCTTCTACTTCACAATTATGTGCCAATTTGTGTTGGTCTGTCCCATAAAATCTCAATAATATACATTTATGTTTTTAGTTGTAACATGACAAAATGCGGAAAATTTCAATGGGTATGAATACTTTTTCAAGGCTCTGTATATTGATACGGTTCATACACTGATCAGCCATAACTTTTTGACCACCCACCGTCAGTCACAGATCCTTTAAGTCCTGTAAGTTGTGAGGATCAGACTTCTTTTTTCTAGCACATCCCACCAATGAATTAGATCTCAATTGGATTGAGATCTGGAGAATTTAGAGGCCAAGCCAACTGCTCAAACTAGTGTTCCCCAAACCATTCTTGAACCATTTTTCCAGTGCGCAGGGTGCATTATCCTGCTGAATTAAACCAGTGCCATCAAGGAATACAATTTCCATGAAGGGGTGTACTCGGTCAGCAACGATGAGGGTTGGTGTGTGTCAAATAACATCCACATAAATGGCAGGACCCAAGGTTTCCCAGCAGAACATTGCTCAAAGCATCACACTGCCTCCACTGGCTTTCCTCCTTCCCATACTGCATCCTGGTGCCACTTATTCTCCAGGTAAGCAACGCACACACACCCAGCCATCCTTGTGATGCAAAATAAAATGTGATTAGTCAGACCAGACCACCTTCATCCATTGCTCCTTGGTCCAGTTTTGATGCTCATGTGCCCATTGTAGATGCTTTTGGTTTTGGACACAGGTCAGCATGGTGACCCTGACCTGTGTGGCTACACAGCTCCATATACAACAAACTGTGATGCCCATTTTTCTGCTTTGAACTTCAAGGACAACATGTTTACTTGCTGCCTAATATATCCCATGACTTTCAGATGTCATTATAATACGATAAACAATGTTATTCACTTAACCTGTTAGTGGTCATAAAGTTATGCCTGATCCGTGTATATACCTAAAGTTCTGCTATCAGTGTTTACTGTTGTGTCCTATACCATATTTATTAAATATGAATTGTGTGATAATACAGTAACTTTGGATGGTGCACGAAAAGGTAGTAGTAGATTATTTTTTTGATTGGTTTTATGGGTTAGGGCTTGCTTGTCATAGGTCTATATATGGTGTATTTAATATTTTTACTACATTAAAGATTATCTATTGCAAGCAGGGCGACCCTTTCTTGTATGGTGGAATCTGGGTAATAGATGGTTTGAGTTTGTTTCCTTGCCAACACATGGTGGTAATAGAGTTCAGTGTGGTACATTAGGTTAGGGAAATCCTCTCGTAGACATTTGTCACTGATACAGGTGTCCTTATTGAAAGATTTCCCCTCTCTTCCTGATCCAGTGGCAACTTTTAGATTTTCCCTACCCTAGCCAAAATATAAAAAAAAATGGTTGGCTTTACATACATGGTAAAGTATATTTGTCATAAAACAGTGCAGGGGCTTCCATAGTTGAGATTGTTATTTCCCTGGCTGTTCTTCTGAATCACAGACATCAACACAAGTCACCAACCTGGAACAAGTGTGTTCAAGAGAACAAGAGTAAAATCAGAAGTCCTTATCTGTTTATGTAATTCAAAGACCAAAGTCAGAATGACAGCCAGGCAACTAAGCATTTCAGAAACCTGGGCTAAGAAAAGTTTAAAATAAAATAACAAACATGTTATATCTACCTCCTCTGTGCAATGGCTTTGCATAGAGCGACCCAAACCTTATCTTCTGAGGTCTCCCACTGGCGCTCTTGGCTCCTCCTCTTCTTCGCATAGCACGATAGGAAGCCGCTTCCTCTGAGGGCACACTTGAGCCGGGCTGTGTGTGTCCATAGACTCACACAACGTGTTTCAGCCCAGCCCCCTGCTTTCTGCTCACAGGATTTGATTGACAGCAGTAGAAGTTAATTGCTCCTACTACTGCCTCTCTATCCTGTGAATGCAGGGAAAGAGAAGAGAACCATTACAAACAGGCACAACACTGGATCAAGTGAGGTAAGTGTAAGGAAAAGTGAGGGGACAATACAAATACTTGGACATGTTTTTACCTTAATGCAGAGAATGGCCTGGCTTTAGAATGTTTCTCACATCACAAGCTTTCTTTAAATCAGTATATTATATACATTATACATTATAAGCAGGACCAGTGCTAGACTATTTTGCACCCTAGGCAAGACCAGCTTCCTGCGCCCCCACCCAAAAAAAAAAATGTTTAAAAGATAGTCAGAAAATATTCAATCAACAAAAACATGAAACTGCTAAATTTCTTTTAATTCGCAAAAATAAGTGCCATAAGATGTCACCAGCACCAATATTAGACAAAATCAGTGTCACAGACGGACTGTATCTGTGGCAGGCAGTGGCAGGGTGACAGTTGCAGTGAGTGGAGGATGATGGATCCACATTCTGACAGATTCCAGGCTGGAATTCCCCAGGAAATGGGGGAAATAAAACATTGTTACAGCAGGCAACCCAGCCCACACACACACACACATAGAACACCTGAACTGAGCGGTCCCACGCAGTGAAAGATCCGACACAACACACCACCACCAACACTGGCACAGATCAGCAGGCACTAGAATAGCAGGCTTTGGGATCGTGATGACATATTGTACATGTGATGGATGGGTCATACACAGACACGAGACATGAAAGTCAGACATTACCTTCCTCCGCAGGCACAGCTCCACCTCCACTGATGAATGGGAAGAGAACGGCTGGAACTCTACAGCAATCATCAGCAGCCGCCAGCCGGCTTGCAGTAAGAGACCGAGTCTGAGAGGAACACTGAAAGGAGCGGCAGCTCAGCTGCTACACTGGCCCCAGACACTGGGCATCTTCCTCTGTCCTTTCTTCCTCCCCTCAGCCACTCCTGGAGGGTCATACATGACGTGGCGGTGTTCCCTACAGAGAGAATGCCGGCCTGTACTGCGCCCAGTCGTCCCTAAGTGGCAGTGCACCCTAGGCGGCCACCTAGTTTTCCAAGTGGAAGCACCAGACCTGATTATAAGAGAAACATACAGTGAGGAACAGAAGTATTTGAACACCCTGCAATTTTGCAAGTTCTCCCACTTAGAAATCATGGAGGGGTCTGGAATTCACATTGTAGGTGCATTCCCACTCTGAGAGACAGAATTTAAAAAAAAATACAGGAAATTACATTGTATGATTTTTAAAGAATTTATTTGTCTTGCACTGCTGAACATAAGTATTTGAACACCTAAGAAACAGCAAGAATTCTGGCTCTCAAAGAACTGTTACTGTGCCTTTAAAAAGTCCACCTTTACTCGACTCATTAATCTAACTTAGTAGCACCTGTCTGAGCTCTTTAAAGACACCTGTCCACCCCACAGTCAGTCAGACGCCAACTACTACCATGGGCAAGACTAAACAGCTGTCAAAAGACACCAGAGACAAAATTGTGGACCTCCACAAGGCTGGAAAGGACTACGGGGCAATTTCCAAGCAGCGTGGTGAAAATAGATCAACTGTTGGAACAATTGTTAGAAAATGGAAGAGGCTAAAGACGACTGTCAGTCTCCCTCGGACTGGGGCTCCATGCAAGATCTCACCTCGTGGGGTATTACTGATGATAAGAAAGGTGAGGAATCAGCCCAGAACTACAAGGGAGGAGCTGGTCAATGACATGAAGAGAGCTGGGACCACAGTTTCAAAGGTCACTGTCGGTAGAACACTACGCCGTCATGGTTTCAAATCATGCATTGTTCAGAAGGTTCCCCTGCTCAAGTCATCACATGTCCAGGCCCGTCTGAAGTTTGCCAATGACCATCTGGATGATCCAGATGAGGCATGGGAGAAAGTCATGTGGTCAGATGAGACCAAAGTAGAACTTTTTGGTCTAAACTTCACTCGTCGTGTTTGGAGGAAAAAGAAGGATAAGTTGCATCCCAAGAACACCATCCCTACTGTGAAGCATTGTGGTGGTAACATCGTGCTTTGGAGGTGCTTTTTTGCAAAGGGGACAGAACAACTGCACTGTACTAAGGAGAGGATGAATGGGGCCATTTATTGTGAGATTTTGAGCAACAACCTCCTTCCTTCAGTCAGAGCATTGAAGATGGGTCGTGGCTGGGTCTTCCAACATGACAACGACCCGAAGCACACAGCCAGGATAACCAAGGAGTGGCTCCTTAAGAAACATATCAAAGTTCTGGAGTGGCCTAGCCAGTCTCCAGACCTAAATCCAATAGAACATCTTTGGAGGGAGCTGAAACTCCATGTTGCTCAGCAACAGCCCCGAAACCTGACAGACCTAGAGGAGATCTGTATGGAGGAGTGGGCCAAAATCCCTGTTGCAGTGTGTGCAAACCTGGTCAAGAACTACAGGAAACGTTTGACCTCTGTAATTGCAAACAAAGGCTTCTGTACCAAATATTAACACTGATTTTCTCAGGTGTTCAAATACTTATGTTCAGCAGTGCAAGACAAATACATTCTTTAAAAATCATACAATGTGATTTCCTGAATTTTTTTTCTAATTCTGTCTCTCAGAGTGGGAATGCACCTACAATGTGAATTTCAGAGCCCTCCATGATTTTTAAGTGGGAAAACTTGCAGAATTGCAGGGTGTTCAAATACTTCTGTTCCTCACTGTCCATTGTATATGACCAGCAGTAAGGCACAGTTTTGGATTGCTTCTGGACCCACCAATGACCAAACAGTCTTTAAAACTAAAGTTGCCTACACATGCTTTCAGACATTGCAAGTTTATGGTTTGCACACACAACCCAAAGACCAGATTTATCTTGAGGGGTAAATAGTGATTAGCTGGAAAAACTGTTCCTGGTCAGTCAACTTTTTCCAATGAGAATGCCTGGCCGGGGCCCAGGTTTATGTGCAAGGTGCAGTTCCAAATCTGTCGATATCTTTAGCTTGCGGTTTGGTTTTAATACACTGTATGTATGCAAGAAGTGCACTTTAGAAGAAACTGTAATGCTAAACTAATATAATCCTGGGCATTTTCTGTACACAATTGACTTGAATTGCAAATTGGACCACTGGCAATCCACCTGGCATCTCTCAGTGGCTAGCAGAGAGGTGCATGCATCGCACCATGGAATGGGACAGAGTTCTGACTTGAAGCTAAAGTTATAGGCTGGGACTGTCAAAAGAAATAAATGAGTGCACGCAGTACTTCCAAAGACCAGGGGCCTTTTTTCAAAGTGTCATACACATCACAGCAGTCTTGGAATGCCCTGGCACAATTTGCACGCAAGTGCTTAATCGTAAGACGATGGGTGTGCATAGACATTTTACTGACAGCTAAAAGTTATCCGCCTTTACCTTATATGACTTTTTCCTATTGGTTATATTAGTCATAATTTTAACTAAAGTGCACTTTATGTAACAATTTAGTTGTACATTGACCTTCAATATAGCTGTTTTATGATTCTGCATATGTATTGTTGATAATAAAAAGTACAATTTACCTTGTAGACAGGGTACTGTCTAAGGGTCACCATACATATTAGAATCTAACCATACAATCTTTGTACAATGTTAGATTTACCAAAACTATTTATTATGAGTATCTACCTAATCTATTCATGTTGTATTTTTCACCTTTCTCTGGATCAACTGTGGGTACAGAATGTGTATATGGAGGTGTAACACCTTCCTAGTTAGGTTGCTAGGTGAATTTATTTTTGGCTTTTTCTGTAATCAGAGGAGCAGTAACTGTTTGGTCTGGTTTGTTCGGGAGTTCATAGGCTGGGAGTTTGATTGTGGCCCCCTCCCTGTAAAAGAAGTTTCCAAAGCTTAGGGAGGGAGAACTCAAGTGACCAGCCTGAATTTTAATCAGGGCCTAGCCAATCCCTGGGGAGGTCTGGGCAGATGGTGGCTGGGATGCTGTTAAATAACCTTGGAGCCCTGAGGAGACTGTCTTTTTTTCCCTGTGGAAATGGATCTGTGAGCTGAACGGAGGGGGCTGCTTGCCCCTGGATCCGTTTGTACTGAATGCAGGACAGCTACACAAGAGGTTGTATCTATGGGCTGAATGTGTACCAGGATCCTGTGAGTAGAGCCTCCTTTTCTGTGCTACAGCTACGTCATGGTCCCCAGTTGTGAACCTATAGACTATTTCAGTGTTCCTTTACCTGTGCTACAGCTTCTTCATTGTCCGCAGTTGTGAACCTATAGACTATTTCAGTTTGCCTTTACCTGTGCTACAGCTACTTCATGGTCCGCAGTTGTGAACCTGTGGACAATTCCAGTCTGCTTTTACCTGTGCTACAGCTACTGCATGGTCCCCAGTTGTGAACCTATAGACTATTTCAGTTTGCCTTTACCTGTGCTACAGCTACTTCATGGTCCCCAGTTGTGAACCTATAGACTATTTCAGTCTGCCTTTACCTGTGCTACAGCTACTTCATGGTCCCCAGTTGTGAACCTATAGACTATTTCAGTCTGCCTTTACCTGTGCTACAGCTACTTCATGGTGCCCAGCTGTAAACCTATAGACTGTTCTAGTCTACCTGTATTTGTGCTTCTGTTTCTAAGAGAGAGAAAGTGTCTTCTGCCAACAATAGCTGACTTTTGGAGTATTCCACATCACCCCAAATTCCATCAGACCCCCTCTATTATCAAATAAGCTTCATAATAAGACAACCCCTAGACTATTTAATGAGCCGGAATGAGTGGGCTTTAACTGTGTGCATGGCCATGTCTGCACTGTTTGGGAAAAAACCTGTCTGATCTTTAGCGACTTCTCTGGGGATAGCGCTACAGAGGTTTCTCTATTACTAGATGGACTTGTGTGTGCTTTTTTTCAATCTAACTATATCTAATTTGTATCTAATCAGGCAGACCCTTGCACTACAAAATTGCTGGTAGATCTAAAGACGATTCTACAGTTTTCAGTACACTGACCCTGACATAAGAATAGTGTTAAATGAGTATCTTCCTGCATTGTCAAGTTCCCGTTTAACACTTTACTGTTTCTACTTGTGACATATTTTGGGGCAGATTTACTAAAACTGGAGCACACAGAATCTGGTGCAGTTGTGCATAGTAGCCAATCAGCCTCTAACTTCAGCTTCTTCAATTAAGCTTTGACAATAAAACCTGGAAGCTGATTGGTTTCTAAGCAGAGCTGCACCAGATTTTTTACACTCCAGTTGTAGTAAATTTTCCCTTCGTGTTGTTTTTCTTTTCATAATTTTATTTATCTTTCTTTATACTTTTGATTCTTCAAGAACAGCTCTGGAAAAGACAATTCCAAGAAATGGAAAAATACAATGAGCAATCTGCTATTGCTATCCAGCAAATACTACAATTATGTTATAGTACAAATGTTGCTTGTTTTGTTGTCTGCTTTGAAAGTGTTTTTTTAAATAATGAACGTGTCTATACTTACCTGCTCTATGCAATAGAATTGCACAAGGCAGCCCCAATCCTGCTCTTCTCGGGTCCCCCGTCAGCACTTCGATCTTCTCTTCTCTTGCTGGCAACCCCGATAGGAAGCTGATTCCCATGGGGGCACTTGTGCAGGCTCACTCACTAGTCCTGCTGCTGCATCCATTGACACAGACAGTGAGACTCAGCCCCCTCTCGCCACTGGAGTTGATTAACATGCCAATGGGTCTCGCTGTTCTTGATCTGCTCAGTGAAGAGGGACAAAGCCAGGAGAGCCACAGCTCTCGTAGACAGCGCTGGGGCTCAGGTAAGTATAAAGGGGGTGAGGGGGCAAGTCTGGCTTTTCACCTTAATGCATAGAACCACTTAAAACATTGTGTGTGGTGTTTAAGCAGCAGAAGTTTCAGGACAGATATTTGTTCCTAAACCTAACTCTTGACCAGAACCAAACCTCTTATATTTGCTTCTCTCTATTACTTAAAGTGTTACTAAACCCACAACAGTAAAATCAGTCTGTTTATGCAGTAAAGCATGCTTGTAATACTCACTGTGGAATCTAAGGGGTTAATCCTCTGCATTGTGTAAAAAGGCTGTTTGATTCTGTCTTCTCTAATCCTCCCCTTCTTCTATTGTCCCCAATTCATTTGCTGGTAGTACAGCGCTCTAGGAGTCACTCTGCACATTCTCAGTTTAGTGTGTAAATGCTAGAAAGTTTTTTTTTTCTTTGAGCAGGTGCATGTTATCAGCACAGGGCCAATTAGCACTGTCCAGACAGAGGGCCAGGGGTTATGCAGCATCATAGGACAGTCGGAGCAGAATGAAAACTCCTCCTACAAGCTGTAACCAGTGCTCTGCTGGACACTGATAGAAGTCACAAGACTGCTATATATTGCTGATGAGAAAAGGTATTTAGCAGTTTATATTTACTAAAATAATTGCACTTCCATGTTGTGTGTACTGTGGGAAACCAGATATAGTGAATACAGGGTCCTGGGTTTAGTAACACTTTAAAATAAAGCAGATAGAAGAAACATAGGTACCTAGTGGCTGATTCATAGTCATGTTTTCACTCCTCCATTTCTTGGCCACTGAACTGGACAGGGCAACATCCCCTTATAACTCTGGATACTGTGCCTTTGAGCCAAAAGAAGCATACTAGGCAGCAGTCCTGGTTCCTTTCATTGGAGCATTGAGATACCCTTATCAGCACCCCTTTGGGAACCCCATAAAAAGTGGCAAATGGAATACTGCCATGTGTAGTTTTCAG